>NW_026289561.1:0-69734 GCF_023373465.1 Oncorhynchus keta | reverse complement strand
CTGCACATTGGCTCTTTACCTGTATAGAGCCTCGTTATTGTGTTACTTTTTATTATTTTGTATTTTTTACTGTAGTTAATTTGGTAAATATTTTCAACCTTCTTGAACTGCTCTGTTGGTTAAAGGAATGTAAGTAAGCATTCCACGGTAATGTAACGAGTTTCCTCCTCTTCTTCCGAAGAGGAGAGCGAACGATCAGAGGACCAATACGCGGCGTGGTAATTTTCCATGGTACTTTTAATGCTTTAAGGTACACATGAACAAACTAACAAAACAAGAAATGTGAAAACTCAAATTACAGTCCTATCTGGTGCACACACAGAGACAGGAAACAATCACCCACAAACACACAGTGAAACCCAGGCCACCTAAGTATGATTCTCAATCAGAGACAACTAATGACACCTGCCTCTGATTGAGAACCATACTAGGCGGCATAGAAATTCCCAAAACCTAGACAAACAAACATAGACTGCCCACCCAACTCACGCCTGACCATACTAACTAAACACAAAACACAGAAAATAAAGGTCAGAACGTGACAGTACCCCCCAAAGGTGCGGACTCCGGCCGCAAAACCTTGACCTATAGGGGAGGGTCTGGGTGGGCGTCTGTCCGCGGTGGCGGTTCTGGCGGGGACGCGGACCCCACTTCACCCTTGTCTTTGTCCGCCTTATTTTCCGCCTCCGTGGCTTTCTCACCATGGCAACCCCTCTCAATGACCCCACTGGACAGAGGGGCAGCTCGGGACAGAGGGGCAGGGGCTCTGGACAGAGGGACAGGGGCTCTGGACAGAGGACAGGGGCTCTGGACAGAGGGACAGTGGCTCTGGCGCCTCTGGGCTGAGGGCTCTGGCGCCTCTGGGCTGAAGGCTCTGGCGCCTCTGGGCTGAGGGGCTCTGGCGCCTGGGCTGAGGGCTCTGGCGCCTCTGGGCTGAGGGCTCCGGCAGCGGCGCCCGGACAGGCGGGACGCTCCGGGTGCAGCGGCGCCGGACAGGCGGGAGAGGCTCCGGCAGCGGCGCCGGACAGGCGGGGAGGCTCCGGCAGTGGCGCCGGACAGGGGACGCTCCGGCAGCGGCGCCGGACAGGCGGGAGGCTCCGCAGCGGCGCCGGACAGAAAGCGGGCGCTCCGGCAGTGCGCCCGGACAGGCGGGAGGCTCCGGCAGCGGCGCCCGGACAGGCGGGGCCGCTCCGGCAACGGCGCAGGACAGGCGGGAGCGCTCCGGCAGCGGCGCCGGACAGGCGGGGAGCACCTGCAGAGAGGAGACAGAGAGACAGCCTGGTGCGTGGAGCTGCTACAGGAGGCAGCGGCGCCGGACAGGCGGGACGCTCCCGGCAGCGGCGCCCGGGACAGGCGGGAGAGCTCAGGCAGCGGCGCCGGACAGGCGGGAGGCTCCGGCAGCGGCGCCCGGACAGCGGGAGGGGCTCCGGCAGCGGCGCGGACAGGCGGGAAAGCTCCGGACAGGCGGGAGGCTCCGGCAGCGGCGCCGGACAGGCGGGAGCTCCGGCAGCGCGCCCGGACAGGCGGGAGGCTCCGGCAGCGGCGCCGGACAGGCGGGAGGCTCCGGCAGCCGCGGACAGGCGGAAAGCTCCGGCAGCGCGCCGGACAGGCGGGAGCACCTGCAGGGAGGAGACTGAGAGACAGCCTGGTGCGTGGGGCTGCCACAGGAACTACCAGGCTGGGGAGACTTTCAGGAGGCTTGGTGTTAGAAGGAGCCTGGAAAGACCGGGCTGTGGGGAGCACTGGAGCTCTGGTCGCCTGGCACCACTTCCCCAGGCTGGACAACTACTCGAGCCGGACCCTCAAAAGTGCAGGCACAGGTTGAAATCGGGCTGTGGGTAAGCACGGGAGATCTAGTGCTTACTACACGCACCTCTCCCCTAGGCTCCACTCCCACAGTTGCCCGGTACGAGCGGAGCGCAGGCAGAGGACGACTGCACCCTCCCAGCGCCCCGGAGACACAGCACGCAGAGCCGGCGCAGGATAACCTGGACCCAGACTGCGTACCGGGCGACCAGACCCGCTGAGCAGGCACCATACGCCCTGGCTCAATGCCCACACTCGCATGGCACTCTCGGGGGCTGCCCTATAGCGCACCGGGCTATGGACACGCCACTAGCGACACCCGTGCGCTCAACCGCATAACCACCCGGTGCCTGACCAGTAATGCGCTGCTCATAATAAGCACGAGGAGTGAGCTCAGGTCTGCTACCTGGCTTAGTACCACCCCTCGTGTGCCCCCAAAAAAAATTTGGGGCTGCCTCTCGTACCTGTCGCACTGCCGTGCTGGCTCCTCATATTGCCGCCGATCAGCTTTCGCTGCCTCCAGCTCTGCTTTGGGGCTGCGATTTTCCCCAGCCCGTGCCCAGGGTCCTCTCCGTTCAATATCTGCTCCCATGTCCAGGAGTCCTGTGATGGTGGCCTCTGTTGATGCTGCTGCTGCTGTCGTAGCTGTCCTTTACCACGCCGCTTGGTCCGATTGTGGTGGGTGATTCTGTAACGAGTTTCCTCCTCTTCTTCCGAAGAGGAGAGGCGAACGGATCAGAGGACCAATACGCGGCGTGGTAATATGGTACTTTTTAATGCTTTAAGGTACACATGAACAAACTAACAAAACAAGAAATGTGAAAACTCAAATTACAGTCCTATCTGGTGCACACACAGAGACAGGAAACAATCACCCACAAACACACAGTGAAACCCAGGCCACCTAAGTATGATTCTCAATCAGAGACAACTAATGACACCTGCCTCTGATTGAGAACCATACTAGGCCGAAACATAGAAATTCCCAAAACCTAGACAAACAAACATAGACTGCCCACCCAACTCACGCCTGACCATACTAACTAAACACAAACACAGAAAATAAAGGTCAGAACGTGACAGGTAAGGTCTACACTTGTTGTATTCGGCACATGTGACAAATACAGTTTGATTTGAATATCGTCACATTTTTATTTTTCTTTATTTAACCTTTAGATACCTAGGCATGTCAGTTAAGAACAAATTCTTATTTTCAATGATGGCCTACAAAAGGCAAAAGACCTCCTGTGGGGACGGGGATTAAAAATAAAACAACATAAATATAGGCCAAAACACACATCACGACAAGGAGACAACACAGCACTACGTAAGAGACCTAAGACAACAGCAAGGCAGCAACACATAACACAGCATGGTAGCAACATAAAACATGGTTCAAACATTATTGGGCACAGACAACAGCACAAAGGGCAAGAAGGTAGAGACAACAATACATCACGCAAAGCAACCACAACTGTCAGTAAGAGTGTCCATGATTGAGTCTTTGAACGAAGAGATTGAGATAAAACTGTCCAGTTTGAGTGTTTGTTGCAGCTCATTCAGTCTCTAGCTGCAGCGAACTGAAAAGACTTGCGACCCAGGCATGTGTGTGCTTTGGGGACCTGTAACAGAATGTGACTGGCAGAACGGGTATTGTATGTGGAGGATGAGGGCTGCAGTAGATATCTCAGACATTGGGAAGTAAGGCCGAAGAGGGTTTTATAAATAAACATCAACCAGTGAGTCTTGCGACAGGTACACAGAGATGACCAGTTTACAGAGGGAGTATAGAGTGCAGTGATGCCTCCTATAAGGAGCATTGGTGGCAAATCTGATGGTCGAATGGTAAAGACCATCTTGACACTCGAGCACCCATACCTGCTGATCTATACATTTAGTCTCTAATCTATCTGGGAAGGATGGTCATCTGAATCAGAGTTAGTTTGGCAGGTGGGGTGAAAGAGGAACGATTACAATAGAGGTGTAACGATCGTCGTTGGAACGAGGTGAGGACCAAGCGCAGCGTGGTAAGTGTTCATCTTATTTAATGAAAAAATTAACACTGAATAACAAACAACAAAGAAACAACCAAAACAGTTCTGTCTGGTGCAGACACACAAAGACTGAAAATAACCACCCACAAAACACAATCGAAAACAGGCTACCTAAATATGGTTCTCAATTAGGGACAACAATTGACAGCTGCCTCTGATTGAGAACCATACCAAACAAACACAGAAATAGAAAATCATAGAAAAACTAACATAGACAACCCACCCAACTCACGCCTGACCATACTAAAACAAGAACTAAAGTCAGAACGTGACAAGAAAACCAAGTCTAGATTTAACTTCAGCCTGCAGCTTTGATATGTGCTGAGAGAAGGACAGTGTACTGTCTAGGCATACTCCCAAGTACTTGTATGAGGTGACTACCTCAGCTCTAAACCCTCAGAGGTAGTAATCACACCTGTGGGGAGAGGGGCCTTCTTCTTACCAAACCACATGACCTTTGTTTTGGAGGTGTTCAGAACAAGGTTAATGGTAGAATGGTAGAAAGCTTGTTGGACACTAAGAAAGCTTTGTTGTAGAGCATGTAACACAAAATCCATGGAGGGGCCAGCTGAGTATAAGACTGTATCATCTGCATATAAATGGATGAGAGCACTTCCTACTGTCTGAGCTATGTTGTTGATGTGAATTGAGAAGAGCCTAGGATTGAGCCTTGGGGTACTCCTTTGGTGACAGGCAGTGGTTGAGACAGCAGATTTTTCTGACTATACACTGCACTCTTTGAGAGAGGTAGTTAGCAAACCAGGCCAAAGATCACTCAGAGACACCAATATTCCTTAGCCGGCCCACAAGAATGGAATAGTCTACCGTATCAAAAGCTTTGGCCAGGTCAATAATAATAGCAGCACGACATTGCTTATAATCAAGGGCAATGGTGACATCACTGAGGACCTTTAAGGTTGTAGTGACACATACATAACCTGAGCGGAAACCAGATTACATACCAGAGAGAGAACTATAGACATCAAAAAGCCAGTCAGTTGATTATTGACAAGTCTTTCCAACACTTTTAATAAACAGGGCAAACTAGAAATAGGCCTATAACAGTTAGGATCAGCTTGATCTCCCAATTTAAATAAAGAACGTAGAATCGTGGCTTCCTTCCAAGCATTAGGAACCTCCCCAGATAGGAGAGACAGGTTAAAAAAGGTTGGAGATAGGCTTGGCGATGATAGGGGCAGCAACCTTAATGAAGAAAGGGTCTATCTAACCCAGATGTTTTTTGGGGGTCAAGTTTCAGGAACTCCTCTAGCACCTCAGACTCAGTGACTGCCTGCAGGGAGAAACTTTGTAGCTGGGCAGGGGAAAAAGCATCGGGGATAGTCACATTCAAAGGGGTGGGAGATGAGGAAATGTTGGAGGTGCAAGGAGGCACGGCTGAGTCAAATGGGAATCCTGACTTAATGAAGTGGTGATTCAGCCATGTCAAAAAATGTTTTTTTATTTATTTTATTTTACCCCTTTTTCTCCCCAATTTCGTGGTATCCAATTGTTGTAGTTAGTTTATTATGTCATAGTTCGCAATAATTATTATTTGAATGAAACGGCATTTTGCTTCTAACGTAGTTACAAATTTTGTCGATATTCCTTCATTTGCTCGATAACGTAATGGAAAAATGGTTTGTATAAATCTGGCAACTCTTGCTGTAGGAAAAACAGAATTGGCTAGTTTTCAGGCCTATTGAGTGGGTTTTGAGTGTTCATTGGGCTACGAATTACACCTGGCAACCCTGGAAAGAGGTGCCAGATCTGGCTCAAATAAAGCACTGAACAGTCGTCAGTACACATTTTATCAGATCTTGCACAGGACTCTGGGTAGGATGGATGCAGGGATGGGCAGCGGTCAGTACACAGGTCACTACACCAGTACCAACAGGCCCCACTACACAATGGACACAATCTGAATTCATTCTAACTTAGATCTCACTTTCTCTTTCAACAACTTTTATCAGTGTGTAAGGACCTTTTCCTTCGGTAGCTCTGTTGGTAGAGCATGGCGCTGTAACGCCAGGGTAGTGGGTTCAATTCCCGGGACCACCCATACGTAGAATGTATGCACACATGACTGTAAGTCGCTTTGGATAAAAGCGTCTGCTAAATGGCATATATTATTATTATTATTATTACAAAACGAAAAAAGAGGAATCTCACATCCACTGAATGACCCGATCAATCAATTTGTCTACATTACCCTTTCACTTCAAATTCACCTACTCAGAAGATGTCCAATTTGTCCAGGCCCGTGTGAACTTTGCAATGAAAATGTCAAAAGGTATATGGATACATCGTAAATAAAAGTAAACATTTCTACAAATAAGCTAACAGTAAAATAGCTGCTGAGATTGAATAAACCATAGACATGACCCCCTGTTTCCAGGTTACCTCTGACCTGGGCATCTGCTGTGTGGGACATGGTCAGTTTGAGTTTTCTTAGTCATTCTGGCAGAGCCAGGCTGCTGGGATCTCTCCTCCTCACATAATGAGGGGGATATATCTGCCCATTGTTTCCAGGGACACAACGCTCCATTCCCAGGCTGGACTGATGGGGACTGCCTGTCACAGCCCATTAAGGATCTCCACAGTCTCATTGCACTCAGCCAGCAACAACCTAATAGTCTATGGCCAGAATGAGCTGCTCCCATGCAGTTAAAGTTGCAGCACTGAAGCTGATCTGTCTCATTACCACTTCATGTTTTACTAAGGATATACTAAGTTTGAGTTTATTCTTTGAAATAAGCATACTAGAAAAAAACAATGTATACCTACAAAACATGGTTAATCAGTGGTTTCACTACATTTCCTACATTTAAGTTGCTTTTTTAGTTTCAAATGTGTTTCATACCGAACCATTTGGTTATTGACACGTTGCGGTTTGAGACTCAACAAACGGCAAGAGACAACAGACAAGTTGTTTTCAGCCAGGACAGTCATCGTACAGTAATCTGGAGGGAGAGTGAAAGATGAGCAGTCATCACCCTACTACTACTCTCCTCTGCTTGGCCCTGTGTGAAGAGGTGAGAGGTGAGTCTTGGCTGTGTGCCACGAGAGTGCCCCTGGAATAGATTTGTCCATTGTCTCAACATCTGTTTTTCCTCGGGAGGCCAGCTAACAAGGCACAGGGTGCAAATACTTGGCACGGAAAACGTAAGTACTGTCAGAAGCAATTTAAGGCAACAGATACCCACTGGGAATGCATGATTCATCACTTTCGGATAGTGGAATGATGGAACTTCACAGTGTAGTCTCACCGTTCAAGAGGATTATTTAGTTTAAACATTAAAGTTAAATTGTCATGTGCGCAAGAACAGTGAAATGCCTTTAGTTTGAGCTCTTTCTCAACAATGCAGTAATCAATATCAGTAGTACTATAAAATAAAGTAGAACAAAAACACACCAGAAATAGAAATAAGGAGAACATGAGGAAGTAAGTAAGCGACATACAGTGAGTGTGTGCATGTGTGTGAGTGCATGTGTGTTGCAGTCGATGTTACTGAGGGGAGGAAGGCTCATAATAACGGCCGAAATGGAGTAAATGGAATGGCATCAAACACACGGGAACACGACTACTCTTCTCCATAAAGGATAGCATAGACGTTTTGGGAGGCACTCAATACAGATTCTTTAGTACTCAACATTTACCATCCTGATTCTCATAATCAGAGTTTATTGCACATCAATAGTTCTGTAGTGTAAGGTCCTGTTTGTATTGAACGTATTGATTTTGCTGTTTGAGTTCTTCCCTTCCGTGCTGTGTTTAAGCATGGTGCTGTTTGAGTTCTTCCCTTCCGTGCTGTGTTTAAGCATGGTGCTGTTTGAGTTCTTCCCTTCCGTGCTGTGCTTAAGCATGGTGCTGTTTGAGTTCTTCCCTTCCGTGCTGTGCTTAAGCATGGTGCTGTTTGAGTTCTTCCCTTCCGTGCTGTGCTTAAGCATGGTGCTGTTTGAGTTCTTCCCTTCCGTGCTGTGCTTAAGCATGGTGCTGTTTGAGTTCTTCCCTTCCGTGCTGTGCTTAAGCATGGTGCTGTTTGAGTTCTTCCCTTCCGTGCTGTGCTTAAGCATGGTGCTGTTTGAGTTCTTCCCTTCCGTGCTGTGCTTAAGCATGGTGCTGTTTGAGTTCTTCCCTTCCGTGCTGTGCTTAAGCATGGTGCTGTTTGAGTTCTTCCCTTCCGTGCTGTGCTTAAGCATGGTGCTGTTTGAGTTCTTCCCTTCCGTGCTGTGCTTAAGCATGGTGCTGTTTGAGTTCTTCCCTTCCGTGCTGTGCTTAAGCATGGTGCTGTTTGAGTTCTTCCCTTCCGTGCTGTGCTTAAGCATGGTGCTGTTTGAGTTCTTCCCTTCCGTGCTGTGTTTAAGCATGGTGCTGTTTGAGTTCTTCCCTTCCGTGCTGTGCTTAAGCATGATGTTGTTTGAGTTCTTCCCTTCCGTGCTGTGCTTAAGCATGGTGCTGTTTGACTTCTTCCCTTCCGTGCTGTGCTTAAGCATGGTGCTGTTTGAGTTCTTCCCTTCCGTGCTGTGCTTAAGCATGGTGCTGTTTGAGTTCTTCCCTTCCGTGCTGTGTTTAAGCATGGTGCTGTTTGAGTTCTTCCCTTCCGTGCTGTGCTTAAGCATGATGCTGTTTGAGTTCTTCCCTTCCGTGCTGTGCTTAAGCATGGTGCTGTTTGAGTTCTTCCCTTCCGTGCTGTGCTTAAGCATGGTGCTGTTTGAGTTCTTCCCTTCCGTGCTGTGCTTAAGCATGGTGCTGTTTGAGTTCTTCCCTTCCGTGCTGTGTTTAAGCATGGTGCTGTTTGAGTTCTTCCCTTCCGTGCTGTGCTTAAGCATGGTGCTGTTTGAGTTCTTCCCTTCCGTGCTGTGCTTAAGCATGGTGCTGTTTGAGTTCTTCCCTTCCGTGCTGTGCTTAAGCATGGTGCTGTTTGAGTTCTTCCCTTCCGTGCTGTGCTTAAGCATGGTGCTGTTTGAGTTCTTCCCTTCCGTGCTGTGCTTAAGCATGGTGCTGTTTGAGTTCTTCCCTTCCGTGCTGTGCTTAAGCATGGTGCTGTTTGTCTGCTCAGTGTTCACTGAAATGAGGATGATGACAGAAGACAAGAAGCAGGTGCCTGGGCCTTTTAGAGCAACCGCGTCTCACCCCTGTGCTTGTAACCTCCTTGACATACCTTAAGGAAGAATTCGGCAGTACCTGTATGGTTAGTGAGAAAGTCCATATTGCAAATGTACGGTCCCTTACTAGACGTCCGAAATCGTTTGTAAAATTCGCGGACGGCGTCGGGCCGAGCGGCAGGGCCGGACCTACCAGGAAGTCATCAAATGAACGTTGTCGGACATTCGGTTTCCGTTTTACAAAAATAATAAGATTTATGTCATTTTTCCCATGTCCCGGAAATTCCCACAAGAGGGCATAAGCAATCATATGGCTATTGCTACAAAACATCACGATTCACGACGGGGCCTTATCTCGAAAACTGAAAATATTTAGAAGCCGAAACTCGGTGAGCGTAGGGGCGGCATAATGGGCAGTTGGCCCCGAACAAGATGGCGTCTAGGCCTCAACGGTTTTTGAGTTATGGCCATTTATCTGGGATTAAAGGTCCAAAATGAAAATAGAGAAATTATTTTTCCACTTCACGTCAAAGTCAAGGAGCCTCCGGTGTCAATAAAAAAAAGAACCAGCCATTTATCTATCGTCATTTAAGAGAAATCGTACAACGACACCTTGGTGATGTTCACGGATAGGTGTTTTTTTTTTCAACGGTTACAGATCCAGTTGCAGGTTGTTCTTACGAATCTTTTTAAAGTGTGCTGCGGAGCTCTGCGAGATTTCTGTGATTTTCTATGATTTTCTGAAATAACACACACTCACTAAACCCTCCGTAAATAACTCAGTTCTTAACGTAAAGACTTAAAACTCGGGATTCTGTAAAGGCATACCCCAATCATGATATGAGTTTATTTATAGCTTCCTGTGCCAACCGGAAGTGCCTTTAATGGTGTCACAGTGGCAGTTTCCATGGGTTAAAAAGGTCAGATCTTTTCAAAACTTCATATGTGTGACTAGGTAACCCTCATGAACTGTAAATCAGTCATTTCTCCCAGCAGATGTCAAAGAAAAGCTCTCACACGCACACAGCAAGGATGGAGTGAAAAAGTGTGGTTCTTAAAGACACAGAGAGCAGGCAATGGCATAAACATAATGTCTAGGCCGTGCCGAGTTCAACGAGATATCCCGCTTGACCGTAGCTCGCTCGGTCTGAGCGCAGCGACCATTAGAAAAGTAGGCCCAAAATGAAGCCTGCCCCACAACGTCATTTGCTTTTGGGTGACAGTGAGAGAACCGTTAGGGTGAGAAGCACAATTCGACCTCAGGTATGTTCCTAAGGTCCTTCCGATCCGTGCAAGCCTAACGTTGACAGTGTGGCATTAACCCTTAATAGTTAAAAGATGGTGTTTACTTCAAAAGTTTGCATTGATTTCTCCCCCATAGGAATACATTGCCTTTACCCCCTAAATTCAACCTGAAGTCTATATGGGTTATGAATGCCGTATGAACCTGTCTTTGGTAACAGTCCATCAGGCCAGTATGAGGTCTACCTGTGTTGATTCTAAGCTTCCTGGACCAACCGGAAGTGGTTAAAATCACCCTAAAAGTGTTTTTCCATTACCTGCCTGCAGTTTGATAGACATAGTGCATTCAACCCTGTGTAAATCAGTCAATTCTTAACGTAAGGACTTAAAACTCAGGATTCTGTAAAAGCATAGCCCGGTGAGGATATGTGTTGACTTATAGCTTCCTGTGACAACCGGAAGTGCCTTAATTGGTGTCTCAGGGGCTGTTTCGAGGGTTAAAAAAGTCAGATCTGTCCAAAACTTCATATGTGTGATTAGGCAACCCCATGAACTGTAAATCAGTCATTTTTCCCATAAAATTTCAAAGGAAAACTAAATCACACAGACACACAACTTGGAAGGAGGGACGTATTGGGGTTTGTAGAGACAGACAGTGCCTCCAATAGTTAGCTTTGTTCGAGCTAAAAAGAACCGTCAGACCTAGAGTTCCGAAACTTTAGAAACCTGTTCTAGACCTCGGGTCGATAGTGCGTGGTGAGTTAGGTGGCTCTAGAAGGTTCTCGGACCGAGAAATAGCCTCGTACATTTGCAATGATTTCAATTCATTTTGACCATTACGAAAATGGCGACATTTAGAAAAGTCTCAGAGACACAAGACTAGGTGCATTGGAACCGGCTCGGCCCATAGAGACGGACCCCAACGTTTCGGTCCGATAGCTCATTCAAGGACCCCATAGCAAGGCATGGAAAAAGTGGATTTTCAGCACCAATTAGGGTTTTACTCGGGCACCGAAGGACCTATCGAGCCGAAACTCGGGATTCGGGGTCGCCTCACATAGGCCTTCACATAATGTCTGACCTGGACCCGCAGCTAGAACGTAACTATGTGTTTTACGTTTTTATTATGTTTTAAACTAATGGCGCTGTGAATTATGGGCCTGCTCTGACATATGTGATAGTTGGCTTCTAAATGAGTTGGAAAAAGTGGGTTTGGTGTCAATTGGTATCAGTTTGGTGTCAGAATGACATCTAATTGACTGGTGGACACTGACTTGCTAGTTGACTTTTGTACATTAGCAATATGTTTAAACGGAGAGGGACCATCACCAAAATGGCATTCTGAAATCAACACAAAAAATGGCATCACCATAGTCTCCAGGCTGTGCAGAGTTCAACGAGACGCCCGCTTGACCGTAGCTCGCTCTGAGTGCAGCGACCTTGAAAAAAAAGAAGGCGCAAAGGAAGCCTGGCCCTCAATGTCATTTGCTTTTGGGTGACAGTGAGAGAACCGTTAGGGTGAGAAGCACAATTCGACCTCAGGTACGTTCCTAAGGTCCTTCCGATCCGTGCAAGCCTAACCTTGACCGTGTGGCATTAACCCTTAATAGTTAAAAGAAGGTGTTTACTTCAAAGAGTTTGCATTGACTTCTCTCCCCATAGGAATACATTGCCTTTACCCCTAAATTCAACCTGAAGTCTATATGGGTTATGAATGCCGTATGAACCTGTCTTTGGTAACAGTCCATCAGGCCAGTATGAGGTCTACCTGTGTTGATTCTAAGCTTCCTGGACCAACCGGAAGTGGTTAAAATCACCCTAAAAGTGTTTTTCCATTACCTGCCTGCAGTTTGATAGACATAGTGCATTCAACCCTGTGTAAATCAGTCAATTCTTAACGTAAGGACTTAAAACTCAGGATTCTGTAAAAGCATAGCCCAGTGAGGATATATGTTGACTTATAGCTTCCTGTGACAACCGGAAGTGCCTTAATTGGTGTCTCAGGGGCTGTTTCGAGGGGTTAAAAAGTCAGATCTTTTCAAAACTTCATATGTGTGACTAGGTAACCCTCATGAACTGTAAATCAGTCATCTCTCCCAACAGATGTCAAAGAAAAGCTCTCACACGCACACACAGCAAGGATGGAGTGAAAAAGTGTGGTTCTCAAAGACACAGAGAGCAGGCAATGGCATAAACATAATGTCTAGGCCGTGCCGAGTTCAACGAGATATCCCGCTTGACCGTAGCTCGCTCGGTCTGAGCGCAGCGACCATTAGAAAAGTAGGCCCAAAATGAAGCCTGCCCCACAACGTCATTTGCTTTTGGGTGACAGTGAGAGAACCGTTAGGGTGAGAAGCACAATTCGACCTCAGGTACGTTCCTAAGGTCCTTCCGATCCGTGCAAGCCTAACCTTGACCGTGTGGCATTAACCCTTAATAGTTAAAAGAAGGTGTTTACTTCAAATAGTTTGCATTGATTTCTCTCCCCATAGGAATACATTGCCTGCACCCCTAAATTCAACCTGAAGTCTATATGGGTTATGAATGCCGTATGAACCTGTCTTTGGTAACAGTCCATCAGGCCAGTATGAGGTCTACCTGTGTTGATTCTAGGCTTCCTGGACCAACCGGAAGTGGTTAAAATCACCCTAAAATTGTTTTTCCATTACCTGCCTGCAGTTTGATAGACATAGTGCATTCAACCCTGTGTAAATCAGTCAATTCTTAACGTAAGGACTTAAAACTCAGGATTCTGTAAGTTTCTATGTCAATCAAGACATGGGTTTACTTATAGCTTCCTGTGCCAACCGGAAGTGCCTTTAATGATGTCACAGTGGCAGTTTCCAAGGGTTAAAAAGGTCAGATCTTTTCAAAACTTCATATGTGTGACTAGGTAACCCTCATGAACTGTAAATCAGTCATTTCTCCCAACAGATGTCAAAGAAAAGCTCTCACACGCACACACAGCAAGGCTGGAGTGAAAAAGTGCGGTTCTCAAAGACACAGAGAGCAGGCAATGGCATAAACATAATCTCTAGGCCGTGCCGAGTTCAACGAGATATCCCGCTTGACCGTAGCTCGCTCGGTCTGAGCGCAGCGACCATTAGAAAAGTAGGCCCAAAATGAAGCCTGCCCCACAACGTCATTTGCTTTTGGGTGACAGTGAGAGAACCGTTAGGGTGAGAAGCACAATTCGACCTCAGGTACGTTCCTAAGGTCCTTCCGATCCGTGCAAGCCTAACGTTGACCGTGTGGCATTAACCCTTAATAGTTAAAAGAAGGTGTTTACTTCAAATAGTTTGCATTGACTTCTCTCCCCATAGGAATACATTGCCTGCACCCCTAAATTCAACCTGAAGTCTATATGGGTTATGAATGCCGTATGAACCTGTCTTTGATAACAGTCCATCAGGCCAGTATGAGGTCTACCTGTGTTGATTCTAGGCTTCCTGGACCAACCGGAAGTGGTTAAAATCACCCTAAAAGTGTTTTTCCATTACCTGCCTGCAGTTTGATAGACATAGTCCATTCAACCCTGTGTAAATCAGTCAATTCTTAACGTAAGGACTTAAAACACAGGATTCTGTAAAAGCATAGCCCAGTGAGGATATGTGTTGACTTATAGCTTCCTGTGCCAACCGGAAGTGCCTTAATTGGTGTCTCAGGGGCTGTTTCGAGGGTTAAAAAGTCAGATCTGTCCAAAACTTCATATGTGTGATTAGGCAACCCCCATGAACTGTAAATCAGTCATTTTTCCCATAAAATTTCAAAGGAAAACTAAATCACACAGACACACAACTTGGAAGGAGGGACGTATTGGGGGTTGTAGAGACAGACAGTGCCTCCAATAGTTAGCTTTGTTCGAGCTAAAAGAACCGTCAGACCTAGAGTTCCGAAACTTTAGAAACCTGTTCTAGACCTCGGGTCGATAGTGCGTGGTGAGTTAGGTGGCTCTAGAAGGTTCTCGGACCGAGAAATAGCCCCGTACATTTGCAATGATTTCAATTCATTTTGACCATTACGAAAATGGCGACATTTAGAAAAGTCTCAGAGACACAAGACTAGGTGCATTGGAACCGGCTCGGCCCATAGAGACGGACCCCAACGTTTCGGTCCGATAGCTCATTCAAGGACCCCATAGCAAGGCATGGAAAAAAGTGGATTTTCAGCACCAATTAGGGTTTTACTCGGGCACCGAAGGACCTATCGAGCCGAAACTCGGGATTCGGGGTCGCCTCACATAGGCCTTCACATAATGTCTGACCTGGACCCGCAGCTAGAACGTAACTATGTGTTTTACGTTTTATTATGTTTTAAACTAAAGGCGCTGTGAATTATGGGCCTGCTCTGACATATATGATAGTTGGCTTCTAAATGAGTTGGAAAAAGTGGGTTTGGTGTCAATTGGTATCAGTTTGGTGTCAAAATGACATCTAATTGACTGATGGACACTGACTTGCTAGTTGACTTTTGTACATTAGCAATATGTTTAAACGGAGAGGGACCATCACCAAAAGTGACATTCTGAAATCAACCCTAATGAGCCATGGAGATGAACCAGAATCACTGCCCAGCTATCCCGAGTTCATCGGGCCAGTCAATTTCACATTCCTGCAGGATTTTTATAGCATGACAAATTCGTGATGGTACCTGCCCATTGAACCATATTGCAAATGCACAGTGACTTTGCAAAAGTGAGAAAACATAAACAAATGGACATGATGAAATCAACACAACAGGTGATGGAAATGTACAACTATCACTGCTCAGCCATCCTGTGTTCATCAGACCAGTCAATTTTGCATTTTTGAGCATGTCAAATTTCATATGGTAAATGCACATTGAAACATATTGCAAATGCGCGCGCACTTGCAATATGATTCTATAGTGTAAAAACATCACCTAATGGACATGATGAAATCAACACAACGAGTGATGGAAATGTACAACTATCACTGCTCGGCCATCCTGTGTCCATCAGACCAGTCAATTTTGCATTTTTGAGCATGTCAAATTTCATATGGTAAATGCACATTGAAACATATTGCAAATGCGCGCTCACTTGCAATATGATTCTATAGTGTAAAAACATCACCTAATGGACATGATGAAATCAACACAACGAGTGATGGAAATGTACAACTATCACTGCTCGGCCATCCTGTGTCCATCAGACCAGTCAATTTTGCATTTTTGAGCATGTCAAATTTCATATGGTAAATGCACATTGAAACATATTGCAAATGCGCGCGCACTTGCAATATGATTCTATAGTGTAAAAAAATCACCTAATGGACATGATGAAATCAACACAACGAGTGATGGAAATGTACAACTATCACTGCCCGGCCATCCTGTGTTCCCATAGCGAGCATTAATATCAGAATGACCGGTAAATGCATTTACAACCATATTTTTATTTTTGGGTTACCAGTTGCACAACAATGCACGTGCATTTGCAATATGATTCTATAGTGAAAAAACATCACCTAATGGACATGATGAAATCAACACAACGAGTGATGGAAATGTACAACTATCACTGCTCGGCCATCCTGTGTCCATCAGACCAGTCAATTTTGCATTTTTGAGCATGTCAAATTTCATATGGTAAATGCACATTGAAACATATTGCAAATGCGCGCACTTGCAATATGATTCTATAGTGTAAAAACATCACCTAATGGACATGATGAAATCAACACAACGAGTGATGGAAATGTACAACTATCACTGCTCGGCCATCCTGTGTCCATCATACCAGTCAATTTAGCATTTTTGAGCATGTCAAATTTCATATGGTAAATGCACATTGAAACATATTGCAAATGCGCTGCACTTGCAATATGATTCTATAGTGTAAAAACATCACCTAATGGACATGATGAAATCAACACAACGAGTGATGGAAATGTACAACTATCACTGCCCGGCCATCCTGTGTTCCCATAGCGAGCATTAATATCAGAATGACCGGTAAATGCATTTACAACCATATTTTAATTTTTGGGTTACCAGTTGCACAACAATGCACGTGCATTTGCAATATGATTCTATAGTGAAAAACATCACCTAATGGACATGATGAAATCAACACAACAAGTGATGGAAATGTACAACTATCACTGCTCGGCCATCCTGTGTTCATCAGACCAGTCAATTTCACATTCCTGCAGGATTTTTATAGCATGACAAATTCGTGATGGTACCTGCCCATTGAACCATATTGCAAATGCACAGTGACTTTGCAAAAGTGAGAAAACATAAACAAATGGACATGATGAAATCAACACAACAGGTGATGGAAATGTACAACTATCACTGCTCAGCCATCCTGTGTTCATCAGACCAGTCAATTTTGCATTTTTGAGCATGTCAAATTTCATATGGTAAATGCACATTGAAACATATTGCAAATGCGCGTGCACTTGCAATATGATTCTATAGTGAAAAAACATCACCTAATGGACATGATGAAATCAACACAACGAGTGATGGAAATGTACAACTATCACTGCTCGGCCATCCTGTGTCCATCAGACCAGTCAATTTTGCATTTTTGAGCATGTCAAATTTCATATGGTAAATGCACATTGAAACATATTGCAAATGCGCGCACTTGCAATATGATTCTATAGTGTAAAAACATCACCTAATGGACATGATGAAATCAACACAACGAGTGATGGAAATGTACAACTATCACTGCCCGGCCATCCTGTGTTCCCATAGCGAGCATTAATATCAGAATGACCGGTAAATGCATTTACAACCATATTTTTATTTTTGGGTTACCAGTTGCACAACAATGCACGTGCATTTGCAATATGATTCTATAGTGTAAAAACATCACCTAACGGAGATGATGAAATCAACACAACGAGTGATGGAAATGTACAACTATCACTGCTCGGCCATCCTGTGTTCATCAGACCAGTCAATTTTGCATTTTTGAGCAAGGTCAAATTTCATATGGTAAATGCACATTGAAACATATTGCAAATGCACGTGCACTTGCAATATGATTATATAGTGAAAAAACATCACAAAATGGACATGATGAAGTCAACACAACGAGTGATGGAAAGGAACAACTATCACTGCCCGGCCATCCCGAGTTCATCAGGCCAGTCAATTTTGCATTTCTGCAGGATTTTTGAGCATGTCAAATTTCTTACGTCATTTGGCCCACAAAAAAATCCTTATGCACAATTTAAAAAAATATATAAAAAAATATGATAATAAAATTGGACAAAAGTATATTCATACAGTTCTTACACATGTGTAATTGACAAAAAAATTGAAAGAATTTCAAAAAACGGTCCAGAAAGCACTTTTTAAGGGTGTGTGAAGTTTTTACAAAATTTTGACATTTTGACTTTTGACTTTTGACTTCCTATGAAATCATATTGGAATTGGACAAAACATATTCCTTATGCGCATGTAAAAAAAAAAAAAAAAAAAAAAATTATGATAATAAAATTGGACAAAAGTATATTCATACAGTTCTTACACATGTGTAATTGACAAAAAATCGAAAGAATTTCGAAAAACGGTCCAGAAAGCACTTTTTATGGGTGTGTGAAGTTTTTACAAAATTTTGACATTTTTGACTTTTGACTTTTGACTTCCTATGAAATCATATTGGAATTGGACAAAACATATTCCTTATGCGCATATAAAAAAAAATTAAAAAAATTATGATAATAAAATTGGACAAAAGTATATTCATACAGTTCTTACACATGTGTAATTGACAAAAAAATCGAAAGAATTTCGAAAAACGGTCCAGAAAGCACTTTTTTAAGGGGTGATAAGTTTTTGAAAAAAGTTCATTTTTCAAAATTTTACTTTTGGACATTAATTTGGGTTACATATCCAATATGAAAAACCCCGGTGGAGCGCATTTGCCCCCTGTTGAATTTTTAAAGTGTTACAACTGGCAATTACCATATGGCATTTTGCAATACACTTTGGATGAATCAACGCCGAGGTGGGTGGTATTGGCCAATGTGTATATGGTTTGTCCGATGCCAATGACATGCCATTCATTTTTGTCCAATACAGGGGGTATTCCCTTACCAAAGTAAAACTCAGTAACCAGTCTGTTTCAAACCTCTGATTCAGAATCTTTGTCACGATGACTCACTTGTCAGGAACCTTTTTCTTCATACTCTTCCAACTGGGCACACATTGGTTGAAGCAACGTTGTTTCCACTTTATTTCAATTAAATTATGTTGAACCAATGTCGATTATGCGCTGAATTGAAGTCTGTGCCCATGGGGTTCAGTCTGACCTTGAGAATTGGGTTACAAAGTGTTGACTTCACAAGTTCGGCTTCTCGCCATCTGACGAACATGTCGGAAGCGGTAGTAGCTCAGAGTTTAGTATTAAGGTTTTTGCCATGGATGGAGGTAGGGGAGGCCAGCCCCCGATCATGGATTGGCCTCCCGGGCAGGGTCAGCCCCGGTCATGAACTGTGGTTGTGCTGAGCCTGCTGGCAGAGCCAACCTCCAGTCGTATGTTGAGGTTGTGCTGGCCTTCCTGCTGGCTATAGCAGGATAGCCCCCGATTGTGGCCCAAGGTTGAGCCGGCACCCCCAAAAGGAATATCCATGAATTGGAGGCCAAAAGTATGTGGACACCTGATCACCCAAAATCATGGGCTTTAATATGGAGTTGGTCCCCCTAGCTCCTATAACAGCCTCCACTCTTCAGGGAAGGCTTTCCACTAGATGTTGGAATATTGCTGCAGGGACTTGCTTCCATTCAGCCATAAGAGCAATAGTGAGGTTGGGCACTGATGTTGGGAAATTAGGCCAGGCTCGTAATCAGCATTCCAATTCATCCCAAAGGTGTTTGATGGGGTTGAGGTCAGGGCTCTGTACAGGCCAGTCAAGTTATTCCACACCGATCTCAACAAACCATGTCTGTATGGACCTCGCTTTCTGCACGGGGCATTGTCATGCTGAAACAGGAAAGGGCCTGTTTCAGAGGCCTAGTTCGAACCAGGAAAAGCAGCACCAGACCATTAAACATCCACCAAACTTTACAGTTGGCACTATGCATTGGGGCAGGTACAGCGTTCTCCTGGCAAACCTAGACACGTCAGTCGAATGCCAGATAATGAAGCGTGATTCATCACTCCAGAGAACGCATTTCCACTGCTCCCCCGAGCTTTACACCAAACCAGCCGACGCTTGGCATTGCGCATGGTGATCTTAGGCTTGTGTGCGGCTGCTCGGCCATGGAAACATTTCATGAAGCTCCCCACACACAGTTATTATGCCTACTTTGCTTCCAGAGGCAGCTTGGATCTCGGTAGTGAGTGTTGCAACCGAGGACAGACAATTGTTACGCGCTTCAGCACTCGTGACCACTTTCTGTGAGCTTGTGTGGCCTACCACTTTGCGACTGAGCCCTTGTTGCTCCTAGACGTTTCCACTTCACAATAACAGCACTTACAGTTGACCAGGGCAGAAATTTGACGAACTGACTTGTTGGAAAGTTGGCATCCGATGACGGTGCCACGTTGAAAGTCACTGAGCCCTTCAGTAAGGACATTTTTCTGCCAATATTTGTCTGTGGAGATTTCTGACAGGTGTATAAAATGAGCACACAGCCATGCAATGGGTGTGGCTGAAATAGTGGATTCTGCTCATTTGAAAGGGTGTCCACATACTACTGATGGTGGTGTAGTAGTAGCAGTGGTGCTGGTGGGCGTACTTGACGTAGGATGTGATGATAGGAAAGTCACACATAGGGACATTGACTCCTCCAAAAAATGATCAAGCTTCAGAAGGCCTGGTCAACAGGAAAGGAGGGTGAAGGGTTGGGGCTCGGAGTAGGGAGGGCCGTGGCTGTGGGGTAGAGATGGGAGCTAAGTCCCGGCTGTAGAAGAGAAGGGGAGTGAGGGCAGGATGCCCAGTCTGGGCTCAGAATGGACACAGCAAGATAGGTAGGTGTGAGGTGGAAGCGGGAGCTCTGGCTGACTGCTAGAAAGAAAGAAGGTGCATGCAGGAGCCTCAGTCCTGTCTCGTCGAAGGTGGGGTCCATTTGCAGAAGGCCCTGGGAGGAGGCTCTGTCCAATCCTGCCGTGGAGGAATGCGATGGCTGTGGGGATGACGTGGGAGCAGTGATGTAGTCAAGTCACTAAACCTCAAGTCCGAGTCACGTCCCTGGTGTTCTTTTATTATTTTTTTATTTAAAAAAAAATTGACCCCCTTTTTCTCCCCAATTTCATGGTATCCAATTGTTAGTAGCTACTATCTTGTCTCATCGCTACAACTTCCGTACGGGCTCGGGAGAGACGAAGGTTGAAAGTCATGCATCCTCCGATACACTACCTAACCAAGCCACGCTGCTTCTTAACACAGTGTGCATCCAACCCGGAAGCCAGCCGCACCAATGTGTCAGAGGAAACACCGTGCACCTGGCAACCTTGGTTAGCGTGCACTGCGCCCGGCCCACCACAGGAGTTGCTGGTGCATGATGAGACAAGGATATCCCTACCGGCCAAACCCTCCCTAACACAGACGACGCTATGCCAATTGTGCGTCGCCCCCACGGACCTCCCGGTCGCAGCCGGTTCTGACAGAGCCTGGGCGCGAACCCAGAGTCTCTGGTGGCACAGCTGGCGCTGCAGTACAGCGCCCTTAACCACTGCGCCACCCGGGAGGCCGCGTCCCTGGTGTTCGAGTCCCAGTCTGAGTCCTGTATTCGCTAGAGTCTAGTCCAAGTCAAGACCCTTGGGAGTGCTAAAGCTGTGCTCTAAAAATGTAAAGCTACATTGGTAATGGAGTTACACATTATGAAGGCTGGCTAGGAAACAGCGTGGGAGCGTAGTTCCAACTGTTAGAGAGAAAATGGGTGCTTGCAGGAGATTCAGCCCCGTCCTAGGGTGGGCAAACGTGTGACGAAGGCTGTGTGACGGCTGCCTGGTGGAGTGGGAGGATCTGTTCCGAATCGGCGTGGGAAAGAACCATGTGGGAATGGCCATGTGATGGCTGTACAGTGGAAGCAGGATGCTTGGTTCGATCTGGGCCTATGTAGCAGGCTGTGAAAGGGAATCTGGAGTTGTGGAGTGCAGGTTGGAAGATCAAGAGCTCCAGGGTTTGGTCCAGGCAAGATGCCAAAGCTCCAGTATGGCGCCAAGTTGGAATGGTCACGTTGCACTTCGGTGAATGGGCTGAGTCATTCACTCGACCTAGTTGAAGTGTTTGCTTGTAGACATGCAGTAGAGTGGCCAATATCGAGTGGCAGGTGCTTTTGGCACGGAGAAGGCGAAAAGAGCAGACGAGGGTGGAAATGTAATGTAAGGGAAGCCCCGTCCGGTCCTGGACCGAGGTTTTGCTCAATCCCACATCCTGGTAGGGTCAATCCCCAGTTAATGACTGGGGTTTTGCTGGACTGCCCAGCACAGGGAAAGGTAGAAGTGGACAGGGAGAAGTTTGAGTTATTCTCTTTGGTGAAGTCTTTAGCCAAAGTTGTCCTCTGGAGAAAGCTCTGTAGTTGCCATCTTTAGCATTATATTGCTTGGGGGTTGCTATCAAAACTGTTCATCCCAGTTTGATGCATATTTCAAAGGATTACCATGTTAGTCATATGAGTGTTAAGACTCGCACAAATTGGTTGCCCCCAAAATGGTCCAGGCAGATACCGGAATGGCTCATCTGGAGCTGGGAACTGTCAGAAGGCAGGAGGGTGCTAAGGATGCAGGAGGTGCACTTTGGAGATGGAGGAAAAGTGGCGCGGAGGGAGTGAGGGGCGGAGGGGCAGGTGAGTGGGCAAGAGGAGCAGTGAGAAAAGGGAGAAAGTGGCTGAGAAGGCCAGAGAAGCAGCAGGTAGCAGTGTTTTGCTTTGTCTTTCGTTTCTCCTAGAGCAGTGGTTCCCAAACGTTTATATTCCTGTACCCCTTCAAACATTCAACCTTCAGCTGCATACCCCCTCTAGCTCCAGGGTCAGCACACTCTTACATGTTTGCCATCATTGTAAGTCAGCCACACACACACTCACTAGATAATACATTTATTAAACATAAGAATGAGTGTGAGTTGTTGTCACAACCCAGCTCATGGGAAGTGACAAATAGCTCTTATAGGACCAGGGCACAAATATTAATAATAATTTTGATCTTTTTATAAAACATCTTACATGTAAAACATTATTTGTTCATCAAAAATTGTGAATAACTCACCACAGGTTAATGAGAAGGGTGTGCTTGAAAGGATGCACACAACTCTGCAATGTTGGGTTGTATTGGAGAGAGTCTCAGTCTTAAATAATTTTCCACACACACAGTCTGTGCCTGTATTTAGTTTTCATGCTAGTGAGCCGAGAATCCACTCACATAGGTACGTGGTTGCAAAGGGCATCAGTGTCTTAACAGCACGATTTGCCAAGGCAGGATACTCTGAGCGCAGCCCAATCCAGAAATCTGGCAGTGGCTTCTGATTAAATTCAATTTTCACAGAACTGCTTGTTGAAATTTCAATGAAGCTCCCTTGAGGCAGGGCATGAAAGGGATAACGAATCCAGTTGTTTGTGTCATCAGTTTCGGGAAAGTACCTGCGTAATTGCGCATTCAACTCAGGTGCTTCGCTGTATCACATTGTCCGTAAGCTTGAATTCATTTGCACACAAAAAAAAATCATACAATGATGGAAGACCTGTGTGTTGTCCTTGTTAATGCAGACAGAAGAGCTCCAACTTCTTAACCATAGCCTCAATTTCTGTCCCACACATTGAATATAGTTGGAGTGTCCCTGTAATCCTAGATTCAGATCATTCAGGCGAGAAAAAACACCACCCAGATAGGCCAGTCATGTGATTAACTCGTCATCATGCAGGCGGTCAGACAAGTGAAAATGATGGCCACTGAAGAAAACTTTAAGCTTGTCTCTCAATCAAAAAAAAATGTGTCAATACTTTGCCTCTTGATAACCAGTGCACTTCTGTATGTTGTAAAAGCATTACATAGTCGCTGCCCTATATCCATCCTGCCCTGCCTTTCTAAAGTCTTCGAAAGCCAAGTGAACAAACAGATCACCGACCATTTCGAATCCCACCGTACCTTCTCCGCTATGCAATTCACGGGTGCACCTCAGCCACGCTCAAGGTCCTAAATGATATCATAACCACCATCGATAAAAGACAGTACTGTGCAGCAGTCTTCCTCGACCTGGCCAAGGCTTTCGACTCTGTCAATCACCGTATTCTTATCAGCAGGATCAACATCCTTGATTTCTCTAATGACTGCCTCACCTGGTTCACTAACTACTTCTCAGATAGAGTTCAGTGTGTCAAATTGGAGGGCCTGTTGTCTAGATCTCTGGCAGTCTCTATGGGGGTGCCACAGGGTTCAATTCTCGGGCTGACTCTTCTCTGGACGGCTCTGATTTAGAATATGTGGACAACTATAAATACCTACTTCGCCACTATTGGCCGATTTATTGCCTTACCTCCTTACTTCATTTGCACACACTCTATACAGATTTTTATATTTTTTTATTGACTGTACGTTTGTTTATCCCATATGTAACTCTGTGTTGTTTTTGTCGCATTGCTTTGCTTTATCTTGGCCAGGTCGCAGTTGTAAATGAGAACTTGTTCTCAACTGGCCTACCTGACCTACTGGCCTACTGGCCCAAATGTATAGCCACATTGGAAAATATAAAATGTAAATGTGTATCACTTTTTTATTTGGCGTACCCCCGACAGCATTGCATGTACCCCTGGGGGTACACGTACCCCAGTTTGGGAATACCTGTCCTAGAGGAAAGGGAGAGAGGAAGGACCTCCAAGTCAGGGGAACTCAAGGGTGGAACCATGGCAATGGACCCTGTCAGTGAGGCAGCATGCCAGGCCAGTCACAGTAGGAGCCATTGACCATGGAGAAAGATCAGACTGAGAACAAAGGCATTAGCAGGGCAGAGAATATTCCACAGGGGTCATCATAGGTAGAGGGGGATAGAAGTTCTCACAACTTGAAGGCACATGACAACACAAACTAGGTGTTGCAAGGCCTAAGCTGCTTGATATGGGGGACAAAAACAGTCATGATGTGGATGGATGCTGTTTAAATACTATGAGGGTGGTTGATTAAGTAAGGGGATTCAGGTGAGTGAGGTGGGCTGGTAGCTAATGAAGACCGGATGCAGGTGAGCATATTGGCATGGTCAAGGCTCTATGTCCATATGGAATACCTTGCTTATAGGCCACGTTCCAATATGGGTGTCTGGGCCCATATATGGCTTTCCTGCTCCTGGGCTACGTTCCAATATAAATGCCGGTGACCATGTAAAGAGTTCCTGCTCAGGGCCACATTCCAATACGAAAGTCTTTGTCCACATATGGAGTTCCTGCTCTACGGCAGGTTTTCCAATACGGATGCCGATATATGGAAGTTCCTGCTGTGGATTAGATGTGTCATCTGAAGCTTAAAGTTCTCCTCCCAAAACCGTAATAAACTGAACATAATAAGAAACCGTTGAGAGGAACGTGTGAAAATCTGCTGCTGGTAACTAGAACAGATAACTGCAGGGAGCTTTCAATTAACAGGCTTTTCCCAGTGATTCATTGTTTTAATGGCTGAGGAAGGATTTTCTTTGGCCAGTTCACATACTGTGCTGATGTCCTGTTAGATCTGTTATAAAAAAAAAAAAAGCCTGAAGCAGGTCTGATAGAGGCACTGCATTATCAATTATTGAATGCATATATTATGTATTATTGTGTACAGTCAATAGGAAGAGTTAGAAAAGGTGCCTGAACATATTCTAAATACATTTTTAAAGCATATTGTACTTTACTGCCACATTGATTTGATGTGCTTGGTATGAATGGACATTTATAAAGGATTTTGTTAAGTGTGGAACATTCAATTTTGCTGTTTTATTTTGACTTCAACAAGGCCAGACAAGGTTGATGTGCTTTATCATCTTGGTTATGGTGATAACATGTTCCTATTCCTGTGTGTGTGTGTGGTCTGTGTCTCTCTCTCTCTCTCTCTCTCTCTCTCTCTCTCTCTCTCTCTCTCTCTCTCTCTCTCTCTCTCTCTCTCTCTCTCTCTTTCTCTCTTTCTCTCTCTCTCTTTCTCTCTCTCTTTCTCTCTCTCTCTTTCTCTCTCTCTCTTTCTCTCTCTCTCTGTCCATTTTACTAATACACACAGCACACAATCTGTAGAAACAAAGCAAAACAAAGGTTTCACACCTGCTTTCCCACCAGAGGTTATGTTAAAAAAAGAAGAAGTTTGGAACAATCTTCCTCTCATCCCTCTTGCATTCCCACCCACATCCTCCCTCTGACTCCGTGTCACTGCCCTCGCTGGCACAACAACACATTCCTGCCCTCTCTTCACCCATGTTCTCTGCTACTTTAGAGCCTCATACAAGAGCCTACCACAAGTTGCCATTTGTAGTTCTATCTGATGCAAAATGGTTACAAACAGGTTTCAGTAAAGGATCAACATCAACTGGGGTTAATACTTGCTGTGAGTAATAAACGTTCAGACAGCAGGATGTCAATGTGCAATGTGACAGATAACAATTCTGACCATTAAGTCGATCTATACATTCTGCTTGAGTGTCCAACATATCCAGCAAGTTCCATGTTACTGTGCCTCAGCTGGAGGTGTAAAGCTGTTTGAAGGAGGCCACCCCTGAGAAACTTTAGCAGGATACCTCTTTTCTGGAGAAAATAAATGGCTTGGCATGATTCCATGGCATCCCAATTGGCCCTGGATTGATTTGAGCACTCCAAGCTGTGAGCGTTGTTGTTGTGATCACACCTCAGACACCAGTAGGGAATTAGCCGTCCTGGTGGCTAATGGAGCTACAGGGGAACACAGTCAATCATGCTAACACTTAGCCACAAATCTCTCTCAGCTGTCCTCCACCACGCCCTATCATGGTAGGGCCAATGTGAGGCCTGAGAATATGACGTGTGCCTATGTACTTGACTGGAGTCATAGCTACTGGCAGTTTCTCAGATTGATGTGCTCTTTCTTTGGGCCTTCACTGTAATGCTTTATTTGACCCGAAGCCAAATGCCCATGCTGGAATAATAAAGATTGACTTCAGGCTCCATCTACCAGAATGGCCGTTAATGAACTATTCCTGGCAGAGGACGCTCTGGTTTCTTTCTCAAAACCTTTGGCTGCCAGTGTAAAAAAACAAAAAATTGTTATTGACTGTACGTTTGTTTAGCCCATGTGTAACTCTGTGTTGTTGTTTTTTGTCGCACTGCTTTGCTTTATCTTGGCCAGGTCACAGTTGTAAATGAGAACTTGAAACACTTTTTTGCTTACTACATGATTCCTTATGTTATTTCCCAGTTTTAATAGTCTGAAAATTAAAAATAATTAAAAAGAAGAATAAAGAAAAATCCTTCAATGAGTAGGTGTGTCTAAACTTTTGACTAGTACTGTAGGGTAGGGAAATGTACTGGTGAAAGACATTAGCATATTTGGGCGCATGGTCAAATATATGTGCATTTGTGCCAACCGTCTGTGAAAGTGTTTTAGCAGTTTATGTGTTTGGTGGCTATGCCGATTCAAGTTAAACATCTCCTTTGACACTGTCTGTCCTGCAAACATTGTAAGAGAATATGTCAGTAATGAGCAGCACTGTGAGAGGTTTTTGTTCTCTTTTTCACTAAGTTAAAAGCAACTTATTGCTGTGTATTTGACATTTCTTACCTGGAAATTACCAGTTAGTGTAAAATTCACAGTACATTGCCAGGAACCTACAGGACAATTTCTGCCACTAGCAATCCATGCCGGTAAACTACAGTGTTCACCTACTCTTCTATTGACAACATGTGCATCACTTGCTGATTGGCAGAGTACTGTAGCACTGGCAGCCTATCAGAATATTGCTTATTTTTAAGGTCTCCCATGAAAGGGATTGTCATCCCAGTTAATCTTGTATTCTGCCGTATTTAAAGCTGAGGTAAGTGCGTCTACTGTGAAAAAGCATGCAAATATTTAATTTATAGCTGATCACCATGTTGTAATACTTCCTACCAGACTATCAGAGAGAGTGATGGGTTAGCTTTGTTAATTGTGACCGACTGGCTCCATTTGGTTTTATATAGCAACATTTGAAATGGTTTACATTGGATAAAAGTAGAGACTCGGAGCTAGAAAATGGACTATCATACACTACATTTGAGGAACAATGGGAAAGTCATTCTGCTTTGAAAGTTGATTAACTTGTAACCTCACTTTTGAGAAAATGGCCTTTGAATGTTTTGGTACACCTAATGGAGAGTTCTTTGTCTACACCCATTCAGCGTCAGTGTTCTGTCCTAACCACAGCAGTCAACACCCAAGCTAACTGGCTAACGTTGGCCTACTTGCTAGCTACTTCCAGACACAAATAACAGAATAGCTCACTCTGACCATTTTACTTGCCCATTCAGAGCTTTTTAGGCTGTTTTTGTGTTATCCAGAGTTTTGGCAACTACAACTGTACTGCTGGCAACAATTTCCCTTTTCATTCAATTGAAATAGTTACTTGCATAGTGGAGTCTTTTGTTAAGACGTAGCTAGCTAAACAATGAACCATAATCCCAATTTATGATGTTACTACCCTGTATGAATCTGCAGGTAGCTAACCAACCAGGTTCAATGTTAGCTCACTAACTTTAGGCTATAACTAGCAAAGCAAATGGCTCTGAGATATAAATAAATATTACTACACAGATCATACACGTAATGCTAGCTAGCAAGCCAGCCAGCCAGCTAATGTAAGTTAGCTAGCTGACAGTACATTTTAACTTTAAATGAAAATTACTTTCTGACAAAATTAGAAACGTGTAATATCTGAAAATGTAGCTAGCTACAGTAGACTCTTACATGGATGGACACCTCTTCCTCTCTGTCACTGATGCCATGGTTGTCCTTAGTTTGAAGATCTTCTACTGATTTTCAAAACTCGGTCCTCCAGAAAGTGAAGAGCAACGCTTATGCAGTTTTACTAAGCAATATATATATTTTTAAATGCAGCGTTAGACAGGATTACGCTTGATCTGAATGAAAATAGGCCTTCATGTCAAGTGTCCCTGAACGTTTTTGTTGGTTTCGTCGCATAATCGCACAATTAAGTGCAGAAATGTATTCTTGCCAGTAAATCTGTGGTCGATCATTGTCATGGCCACAGACTCGGTGGCAAAACAGGAAATTCATGTTGCTGGCATCCAAGTGGTTGTGAGTTTAAATCCCAGGGTGGTTGTGTCCGAAGTGTGCTTACCAATTTTGAGGTTAATTCCAGTCAATTCAGAAAGTAAACTAAATTCTACTTCATCATTTTCTATCATTGAAAGTAATTTGAATTTCTGTATACTTCCTGAATACAGTTTGTTGTTGTATATTTACTGACAAAATGCAGTTCAGCTGTAGAAATACATTAAAAGTTGTTTCCACCATTTTCACCTAAACTCAATAGCTGGTAGCTTACTATAAAATAATAAGTGCATCTAAAGTATCCTATGAGTTTAAATGCAATTTCAAGTGAGGCATGCTAAGTTAATTTGTAGGACGGGCCAAAAAGTAGCCTTACCAAGTGCATTGTGATGACAGTAAATATATAGCAGAACACTAATACAGTATCCTATTACTGTAGAAATGTACAGTAAAATGACAAAAAAAATCCCACTAAATTTACAGCAATGGCTAACAATTCAGTTTCATGTTATCACATGTTGAACCACGTGATTTCACACATGGAAAATGTATTTTTGGAAAACTTCACGTGACAGTTCACATGTGAAAACGTGTTTTTGGAACACTTCACATGATTATTATTTTTATTTCACATGCGATTCAAGTGCAATTTTATGTGTTATCGCCAAAGTACAACCGTACCAGGGATTTGAACTCACAACCTGGACTTGAAGTACACTGACCTTTCTGCAGCATTCACATACAGGTTCAATACTTAATAATGCATCTCTGCACTTAGCAAAATAGTGTCATCTGCACTGTTATTTTAATTATCAGTTATTCTGACTATTCTCTCATCATTGATTTCAGCAACTTGAGGGTTTTTTGTTGTCTAATGTTGGTTGGGCATATTATTCTGATTTAATGTTACTCCTGAATCACTATGATAAATATAATAGTTTTTCTTCAGTGTATTTTTAACAAAGCTGAGATCTACTTTGAAGTCCAAAGTGTGGGAATACAGGGGAAATCAGTCATTGACACAGATCATAGCAGGATGATTGAAATACAGTGAACCAAGAGGTTGTGAGTTCAAATCCCCAGGTAAGGACATAATGAATAATAAAGTATAAACACACATATGTGAAAATCTGAAGTGTTTTGTTCCAAAAACACATGTGAAATGTCACATGTGAAGGGTTCCAAAAACAGATGGTGGTACATGGTTTCACGTGCCAAACGTGTGGAAATGTCACATGGGAAATCATGCCGTTTTTCCATGAGGGTTGTTAATGACCCCTGTGACTCAGGCCCTGGGATACATGACCCTTGATACAAATGTGGTCTTCCACCCTGTTCTCTGTTTGGAATTCCAGGTGTCCAGGGTGACCAATGCTGTCTGTTTGCACTTCCAACTCCCTTTATAAAAGCAGCCATTCCTCTCATCAGGCATAGATTGGCAGTGGGAGAGGGGAGGGGTAAGGTTAATTTTATTAGTATGTTTCCATGTTGGTTATTTATCCCTTGAATGATTATGAAATTGGACTATACAGACAAAGGCCGGAGATGCAAATGGTGCCTGGTGGTCAGGCCCATTTCAGTAATGAGAAATCTGTTACTGTTTAAACTTTCGACATGGGAAAACATACACAAAACATACATGGTGGAGTTTGCAACACTTAAGCTGCCAAGCACGGCTCCTGCACCTCACAAGATAACAGGAGAAAGTAGAGGACATGACTTTCATTGTGAGGCTAATCAACTATGGGCAACCCCACTGTGTAAGCTGGAACCTCCCGTCGCCCTGTCCACTCTCTCACAATGCTGAGTGAGCAGTGGTGCAGAGGAGCCCCATAAATCTACTGGGGTGGATACATCTACCATAGCCTTACGCATACTGTATGAGACAATAACTCGGGTTCAGATCCACAAGACAATGTCATACATTTAAGTTTGAGTAAACTATGAGTGAGAACACTCAATGAAATGCAGGCGGCTTTCCAGTTCAGTAAAATAGCTTTTGCTGCGATTCACGGAACCTATGTCCTGCTGAGAGTGTTGCAGCATTAATCACTATGGCAAATCGCCCTTGGTAATCCCTTAGTTCAGTGTACCCAACGTTTATTATACCTGGTTGTTTGTGTGGTGGGTATCCATACACAACCTTGAAAACAACTGGTGGCTTATTTTTCCCTTTGTCTTAGCACACAGAACTAATTTACTGAAAAATAGCATATTGATTTGCTGATTAGTCAAGCACCAACTGTTGTTTGATTCATATAACCATTGGTTAATAAAAATACATGCCATGAGTGTATGGAATTTTTCGTAATGTATCACACGTGATTGTGTATCCTGTGAACACGGATACGATTTCCTTAATGGTTTTTAGCTTGGCAAGACCATTCCCTGTCAGACTGGGGCCCAAGTAGCTCTGAGACTGTTCCACTGCTGGGTGCAGGAAGAGACTGTTTATGTTGGGACCATCCACCCCTGGGCTCTCATGATTGAGCACATGTTTCCTTTGAATTAGTCATGCTGGCTTTTGTCAGATGCTAGGGTATTTTTGAACAACAATGGCTTCCATGGGCAAGCTGCAGTAGACAATCACAACTGGAAGGAAGTCTTCCCTTTGGAACTCTATACTGCTATTTAGGTTAACGTCTGATGTGCTTGAGTGCATATTAGTCAGCTGATAATGTCAGTATTGACAGGATTTTTCTTGTTTTTTGACACTTTGAAATAGTATTTTTCGTTTACACATTGCACTCATTTTGTACATTTAGATGTTGAATACAACATTGGTGTGCACAGAATATAATTGTGTTATTAATCTATTACATATGTATTATAATACAGAATGAGCCATTTTTGATGATATTATACATTTACCTTATTCAGTAATTACCTGCCGATGAGCCTTGTGATGCTATGCAAGAACAACCTGCGAGGCACATGGAGAGATGCATGGCTTTGTATCAAAGGAACGCAGTCCTGCAGTTTGCAGAGAGACAACAAAGGGGAGTCTCCCAGAATTCCCTGCCTCATCTGCTGGACCTGCCTGAGAAAGAATGCAGTGAGGTCCGTGAGGTCCCACTCCCCTCATTGTTTATTCAGAGGCACACCTCCCTCAGAGGAGTCGTAAATGGAGGCAGTGCTTTGTGAGGAGGACCAGAGCAGATTTACTGCCAGGGGTTCCTCCACAAAGGGCCTTGTCACTGTCACAACAGGAGCAGATGAGGAGCTCTCCCTTTCACACAGTGTGATTTAACGCCACGCTTCACACAGCCACTGGTGCAGACAAAACTATCTGGCCACAGACTTTTCATTGGGGCCTTCAACTTCAGCCACACTCACTCACCAGGCATTCCCACACGTTCACTGTAAAGCAGTAAGAGGTCTGTGTACTCCATATTAATAGCTGTGACTAATGTTTGCTTTTCCAAACAGCCTTTCCTGAAATGTATAACCTTGATAAAATGCTAATGTTCAGTTTCCTATAAAGTTGAATATTTGTATTTACCTATTTTTTAATTAAAAAAAAGAAGAAAACAAAAGATTGATTTTAAAGGATGCCGAGAGAGAGGATTGTGCGGGTGGTGTCACAATACTGACACCATGATCACGCCAGAGACTGTGCCCTGTGGAGTTTCGCGGTGAACTTGTCTCAGATAACACTCTGTCGTCCCTGTTTCGGCTGTCAGACTGAATGTAAGATGAATATGCGACCATAAGCAGGACAAATCCGTCTGAGTGATGTTTTGATAAGGCCAAAGAACCACCTGATATGCATGTAGCCAGGTATATCTCCCCAAACACAGATGTTTGATATCATTATAACTTGATCATGTAACCAGTGTTCCTCTCCTTGCGTAGTGAAGTATGGGAGCGTGATTTATTAGAGCTACACCAAGGTGGATTACAAAGGCATCCAACTTTAAAAATGGATCCCATGAACGAGAATGCTTTGAAATCCCTGTGAACCTACTTCCTCATGACAATAGGCTAAGTATGTAATAACTGAGGTGGAAAGATGGCATGATAATGACTGAGGAGTTCTGTACTCCTTAGTGGTCTAATAGTGCATCTGTCATTGCATTGCATAGCAGTGACCAGTCCAGGATTGTTAGATGGGGTGTAACGGCAGTTGTCTAAATGCCTTTATGAGTGCCATGCCTGCTGTGCTCTTTGAGCTGTGTCCGATAACTTGTGGGTTTGATTTCTTTAGCCAGTCAGCTTTGATTTCACCATAGTGTAACTTCAGAAGTTAGTCCTTCAATCTCAAAAGCAGCTTGGGTGACAGGTCTGCAAAATCCAAACGGCAGAGTTACAAAGATGCCTGGACAAAGCAATGAAGTCTGATTGCAAAAAGTACTAAAAGTGATCCATCTCTTTTTTTCTATATAAATCACCAAGAGGGATTATAGAATATACAACATGTATATAATGGTTTAAACATTGTGGAAAAGAAATGTTGAATTAGGGGCACCCAAATAGCACACACTCATTTTCAAATCATGTCTGACATTTTTCACCACAGCTTGACTACGCAGGGGCCCATATCAGCCTCAGACATCCTTCCTCTCTTTAGCATTTGGTTAAAAAAAACTTTAAAAAAGCATTGCTTCTGAAAGATAGTGACAGTTGGGGCATGACATGCATTCTTACAAAATATATGCCACTGAGATGTACCACACATTTTTGAAAATAACGTTACAGCAGTTTACTTGGGGTCAGTCTTTGTGTACAGGACTCATCGTTGTATTTTGAGCATACAAAGATGCAAATGTTGTAAGAAGACCAACCACATATAAAGGTAAAAGCTCCCTCCTGCTACAGATGTAGGATCTTAGTTTGATCACTCTTTTGTTGCTGAGAATTTTCTTGCAAAGCAGGAAATGCAAGCTGTAGCCTATTTGAGTTTTTAAAAGGCTTCTAATGTTTAAGAATATCCACTTGGAAATTTGAGACTTGATTTCCCTAACAAAAAATGTATCAACCCCTACAAAAATGTCCATTAATCATAATCCACATAATAACTGTTGTTGCAGGACTTATTTTTTTCCTGCTGTCGGAAACCAGCTCAAATTAATATCCTACATCTGTATACAAATGACTCAAATGTAAAAGCAAATATGTAGAGAAAGGCTCTCTCATCTGTGAACACCCACCTGTGTCCCTCCTCAATATGCACCGTCTCTCAGGTTACCCCCTACCATTGACATGAGAAAATCTGACATAGCAGACTGACCTCTTCTGACTGCTCACATTACACAGCCACCCAGGGCTATAGTGGACATGAAAGCCCTGGCTGGCCCTGCTGTTTTATCTGGTTTCTTTTTAAAATGTCTATACCAGTTTGGCAATTAAAAATCAAATCAAATCAAATCACATTTTATTTGTCACATACACATGGTTAGCAGATGTTAGTGCGAGTGTAGCGAAATGCTTGTGCTTCTAGTTCCGACAATGCAGTAATAAACAACAAGTAATCTAGCTAACAATTCCAAAACTACTACCTTATAGACACAAGTGTAAGGGGATAAAGAATATGTACATAAAGATATATGAATGAGTGATGGTACAGAGCGGCATAGGCAAGATACAGTAGATGGTATTGAGTGCAGTATACATATGAGATGAGTATGTAAACAAAGTGGCATAGTTAAAGTGGCTAGTGATACATGTATTACATAAGGATGCAGTAGATGATATAGAGTACAGTATATACATATACATATGAGTTGAATAATGTAGGGAACATTATATTATGTAGCATTGTTTAAAGTGGCTAGTGATATATTTGACATAATTTCCCATCAATTCCCATTATTAAAGTGGCTGGAGTTGAGTCAGTGTGTTGGCAGCAGCCACTCAATGTTAGTGGTGGCTGTTTAACAGTCTGATGGCCTTGAGATAGAAGCTGTTTTTCAGTCTCTCGGTCCCAGCTTTGATGCACCTGTACTGACCTCGCCTTCTGGATGATAGCGGGGTGAACAGGCAGTGGCTCGGGTGGTTGCTGTCCTTGATGATCTTTATGGCCTTCCTGTGACATCGGGTGGTGTAGGTGTCCTGGAGGGCAGGTGTGATGCGGTGATGCGTTGTGCAGACCTCACTACCCTCTGGAGAGCCTTACGGTTGTGGGCGGAGCAGTTGCCGTACCAGGCGGTGATACAGCCCCACAGGATGCTCTCGATTGTGCATCTGTAGAAGTTTGTGAGTGCTTTTGGTGATAAGCCGAATTTCTTCAGCCTCCTGAGGTTGAAGAGGCGCTGCTGCGCCTTCTTCACGATGCTGTCTGTGTGGGTGGACCAATTCAGTTTGTCTGTGATGTGTACGCCGAGGAACTTAAAACGTACTACCCTCTCCACTACTGTTCCATCGATGTGGATAGGGGGGTGTTCCCTCTGCTGTTTCCTGAAGTCCACAATCATCTCCTTAGTTTTGTTGACGTTGAGTGTGAGGTTATTTTCCTGACACCACACTCCGAGGGCCCTCACCTCCTCCCTGTAGGCCGTCTCGTCGTTGTTGGTAATCAAGCCTACCACTGTTGTGTCGTCCGCAAACTTGATGATTGAGTTGGAGGCGTGCGTGGCCACGCAGTTGTGGGTGAACAGGGAGTACAGGAGAGGGCTCAGAATGCACCCTTGTGGGGCCCCAGTGTTGAGGATCAGCGGGGTGGAGATGTTGTTGCCTACCCTCACCACCTGGGGGCGGCCCATCAGGAAGTCCAGTACCCATTTGCACTGGGCGGGGTCGAGACCCAGGGTCTCGAGCTTGATGACGAGCTTGGAGGGCACTATGGTGTTAAATGCCGAGCTGTAGTCGATGAACAGCATTCTCACATAGGTATTCCTCTTGTCCAGATGGGTTAGGGCAGTGTGCAGTGTGGTTGAGATTGCATCGTCTGTGGACCTATTTGGGCGGTAAGCAAATTGGAGTGGGTCTAGGGTGTCAGGTAGGGTGGAGGTGACTTCATGATGACGGAAGTGAGTGCTACGGGGCGGTAGTCGTTTAGCTCAGTTACCTTAGCTTTCTTGGGAACAGGAACAATGGTGGCCCTCTTGAAGCATGTGGGAACAACAGACTGGGATAGGGATTGATTGAATATGTCCGTAAACACACCAGCCAGCTGGTCTGCGCATGCTCTGAGGGCGCGGCTGGGGATGCCGCCTGGGCCTGCAGCCTTGCGAGGGTTGACACGTTTAAATGTTTTCCTCACGTCAGCTGCAGTGAAGGAGAGTCCGCATGTTTTAGTTGTGGGCAGTGTCAGTGGCACTGTATTGTCCTCAAAGCGGGCAAAAAAGTTATTTAGTCTGCCTGGGAGCAACACATCCTGGTCCGTGACGGTGCTGGTTCTCTTTTTGTAATCCGTGATTGACTGTAGACCCTGCCACATACCTCTTGTGTCTGAGCCGTTGAATTGAGATTCTACTTTGTCTCTGTACTGACGCTTTGCTTGTTTGATTGCCTTGCGGAGGGAATAGTTACACTGTTTGTATTTGGTCATGTTTCCAGTCACCTTGCCCTGATTAAAAGCAGTGGTTCGCGCTTTCAGTTTCACGCGAATGCTGCCATCAATCCACAGTTTCTGGTTTGGGAATGTTTTAATCGTTGCTATGGGAACGACATCTTCAACGCACATTCTAATGAACTCGCACACCGAATCAGCGTATTCGTCAATGTTGTCGTCTGACGCAATACGGAACATATCCCAGTCCACGTGATGGAAGCAGTCTTGGAGTGTGGAATCAGATTGGTCGGACCAGCGTTGAACAGACCTCAGAACACATCTCATGCAATGCATTTGGAAATTGTTCAGACCCCACCCCCTTTTTCACATTTTGTTATGTTACAGCTTCATTCTAAAATGTATTAAATAAACTATTTTCCTCATCAATCTACACACAATACTCCATAATGACAAAGCGAAAACAGGTTTTAAGAAATTGTTAGCACATTTATTACAAATAGGTAGGTAGGTATTCAGAACCTTTGCTATGAGACTCGAAATTGAGCTCAGTTGAATCCTGTTTCCATTGATAATCCTTGAGATGTTTCTACAACTTGATTGGAGTCCACCGGTGTTACATTCAATTAATTGGACATGATTTGGAAAGGCACACACCTGTCTATATAAGGTCCCACAGTTGACAAGTCACTCTGACTGAGCTCCAGGGAGATGTGGAGATGAGATAACCTTCCAGCAGGATTCCCATCTCTGCAGTACTCCACCAATCAGGCCTTTATGGTAGAGTGGCCAGACAGAAGCCACATCTCAGTAAAAGGCACATGACAGCCATCTTGGAATTTGCCAAAATGCACCTAAATGACTTTCAGACCATGAGAAACAAGATTCTCTGATCTGATGGAACCAAGAAGGAACCCTTTTGCCTGAATGCCAAGCGTCACTTCTGGAGGAAACCAAGCACTGCTCATTACCTGGCCAATACCATCCAGACGGTGAAGCATGGTGGTGGCAGCATCATGCTATGGGGATGTTTTTCAGCGGTAGGGACTGGGCGACTAGTCGGTATCGAGTTAAAGATGAATGGAGTAAAGTACAGAGAGATTCTTGATGAAAACCTGCTCCAGAGCACTCAGGACCTCAGACTGGGGCGAAGGTTCCCCTTCCAACAGGACAAAACCCTAAGCACACAGCTAAGACAACGCAGGAGCGGCTTCAGGACAAGTCTCTGAATGTCCTTGAGTGTCGCAGCCAGAGCCTGGACTTGAACCCGATCAAACATCTCTGGAGACACCTGACAACAGCTGTACAGCGATGCTCCCCGTCCAACCTGACAGAGATTGAGAGGGTCTGCAGAGAAGAATGGGAGAAACTCCCAAATACAGGGGTGTCAAGCTTGTAGCATCATACCCAAGAAGACTTGAGGCTGTAATTGCTGCCAAAGGTGCTTCAACAACATACTGATTACAGGGTCTTATCAGGATAAAGGTAAGACCCAGATGCAGACCGTGTCAAAGTAACAATGTTTATTACAGCAACAGGGGCAAAGGTACAGGATGGCAGGCAGGCTCAGGGTCAGGCGAGGCAGAGGTCGGTAAATCCAGAGGTGGGACAAAGGTACAGGATGGCAGGCAGGCTCAGGGTCAGGTTAGGCAGAGGTCGGTAATCCAGAGGTTGGACAAAGGTACAGGATGGCAGGCAGGCTCAGGGTCAGGTTAGGCAGAGGTCGGTAATCCAGAGGTGGGACAAAGGTACAGGACGGCAGGCAGGCTCAGGGCCAGGGGGAAACAGAGTGGTCAGGTGGGGCGGGCTCAGGGTCAGGACAGGCAAGTGTCAAAACCAGGAGGACGAGAAAAGAGAGACTGGGGAATAGCAGGTGCTGATATAAAAAACGTTGGTTGACTTGACAAACAAGACAAACTGGCAACCGACAAATATATATATATATTGTATAAATACACAGGGGATAATGTGGAATATGGGCGACACCTGGATTGGGGTGGACAGGTGATACATATCAGGGTGTGACAGGTCTGAATACTTATGTAAATGTGATCATTTTTATTTGTATTTTACAAATACATTTTCAAAGATGTCTAAAAACGTGTTTTTGCTTTTTCATTATGTGGTATTGTGTGTAGATTGATGAATACTTTCCAAATGCACTGTAGGTACATTTACAGAATACAGAATAACAGATTGTATAATTCTTTATGATAATTTATAGCACACCACGCCATCAGCCGCCTTGATTTATGTCACAAAGCCATTCATTAATTTGCCACCTCATTTGGTAATTTGCCAACATTGATCAAGATAAATCCTTTCTAAGTACATCTTACAATAGACTTTGGTCTGAACCTGAACTCCTGTGACTAAACTTAAATCAAGAAGTTCTTTATTCACTCTAAATCTAGTATATTATCCTTAACCTAGAAGTTAACAGAATGCTACACGCCTATCAGCAACATTAGAAGCCTGTTTCAGAACAGTGTCACTATTAGCCACTCACATTCCAGTGTCTTTAAGAGAAGAGTGAAAGGTGACATTTTGAATCAGAAGCTATTCAACACGCAATCTGGAATTCTTGTTCCTGACTCAAAAATGGCTTTGTGTTTGACAAGATTTAGTTTAAAAGGATAAATACAAGAGTATAGTACTGCAAACATACATTAGTACTGCAAACATACATTAACTGTACTATTCTTTCTACCTCATGAGATAACTGGACTATGTTAGCAAACATACTTCCATATGGTCCTTGTAACCCTTGTGTTCTGACACATCTTTGCTGTAACCAGTAATGCTGCCATTATGATGACCTGACATAGGCCCCTTTCCAATCCTTTGTAGAAATTAGGAATGCGTTTAGAAAGTCCTCTCTCTCTCTCTCTCTCTCTCTCTCTCTCTCTCTCTCTCTCTCTCTCTCTCTCTCTCTCTCTGTGTCTGTCTCTCTCTCTCTCTCTGTCTCTCTCTCTCTACCTCTCTCTCTCTCTCTCTCTACCTCTCTCTCTCTCTCTACCTCTCTCTCTCTCTACCTCTCTCTCTCTCTCTCTCTCTCTCTCTCTCTCTCTCTCTCTACCTCTCTCTCTCTCTACCTCTCTCTCTCTCTCTACCTCTCTCTCTCTCTCTACCTCTCTCTCTCTCACTCTCTCTCTCTCTCTACCTCTCTCTCTCTCTACCTCTCTCTCTCTCTCTCTCTCTCTCTCTCTCTCTCTACCTCTCTCTCTCTCTCTCTCTCTCTCTCTCTCTCTCTCTCTCTCTCTCTCTCTCTACCTCTCTCTCTCTCTCTCTCTCTCTCTCTCTCTCTCTCTCCTCTCTCTCTCTCTCTCTCTCTCTCTCTCTCTCTCTCTCTCTCTCTCTCTCTCTCTCTCTCTCTCTCTACCTCTCTCTCTCTCTCTCTCTACCTCTCTCTCTCTCTCTCTCTCTACCTCTCTCTCTCTCTCTCTCTCTCTCTCTCTCTCTCTCTCTCTCTCTCTCTCTCTCTCTACCTCTCTCTCTCTACCTACCTCTCTCTCTCTACCTACCTCTCTCTCTCTACCTCTCTCTCTACCTCTCTCTCTCTCTCTACCTCTCTCTCTCTCTACCTCTCTCTCTCTCTCTCTCTACCTCTCTCTCTCTCTCTCTACCTCTCTCTCTACCTCTCTCTCTACCTCTCTATAATCTTTGAAAAGTTGAAATGGGGGCAGACTTAGCTTTGAGGTCTCTACAATGTCCACATTGTTTTATGATCTGCAGTGAGAATAAGACCCAGGTCAGTTCAAGCTGTAACCCATCTTAAAGGCATGATCAAACAACATCTTTTGTGAATGATAGGCAGAATACATTCCATTGAAACATGTTAAAACCAATTGTGTGTGATATTCACTGAGAGCACAACACATTGGGAACACCTGCTCTTTCCATAACATAGACTGACCAGGTGAATCCAGGTGAAAGCTATGATCCCTTATGGATATCACCTGTTAAATCCACTTCAATCAGTGTAGATGAAGGCGAGGAGACAATTGAGACATGGATTGTGTATGTGTGCCATTCAGATGGTGAATGGGCAAGGCAAATATTTAAGTGGTAGTAGGTGCCAGGCGCCCCGGTTTGAGTGTGTCAAGAACTTTTTTCACACTCAACAGTATCCTGTGTGTATCAAGAATAGTCCACCACCCAAAGGACATCCAGCCAACTTAACACAACTGGGGAAGCATTTGGGGTCAACATGGGCCAGCATCCCTGTGGAACGCAGTCAACACCTTGTAGAGTCCATGCCCCGGCGAATTGAGGCTCTTCTGAAGGCCAAAGAGGGTGTAACTCAATATGCCTAATGTTTTGTACACTCAGTGTATGTGAATATACAGTAGATTTTTGTGGTTTTCAAGAAAAACATTTTAAAAAGTGTTCCTCAAGGCTAAAATACACTCTCAGGATATGTCAACACTGTATTCATGCCTTTGTCATCCCTTTGTCCAGTCAACAGTCTCCTAATAAGAGTGTTATTCCCAGTGTTGCCCTCGAGTTCATCAGACAAGATGACGCCGTACTGGATGGCTCCTACCCCTTGTGATTATTTTTGGCATTTTCACTAAATGTATCCACTACTGTTTCCTATAACCGATGATAACTTTTGAACATGAGATCTGCAGTTACTTACCCCAATTCCAGCTTCAAATCAAATCAAATCAAATGTATTTATATAGCCCTTCGTACATCAGCTGATATCTCAAAGTGCTGTACAGAAACCCAACCTAAAACCCCAAACAGCAAGCAATGCAGGTGTAGAAGCACGGTGGCTAGGAAAAACTCCCTAGAAAGGCCAAAACCTAGGAAAAAACCTAGAGAGGAACCAGGCTATGTGGGGTGGCCAGTCCTCTTCTGGCTGTGCCGGGTGGAGATTATAACAGAACATGGCCAAGATGTTCAAATGTTCATAAATGACCAGCATGGTCGAATAATAACAAGGCAGAACAGTTGAAACTGGAGCAGCAGCATGGCCAGGTGGACTGGGGACAGCAAGGAGTCAAGCAAGCATACAAGGCCCTCCCCCGTTTGGCAAATCAGATCATGACTCTGTACTCCTGCTTCCGGTTCACAAGAATAAGCCTAAACAGGAAGTACCTGTGACTCACTCCATTGAGAAATGGTCATCAGTATCAGAGATTATGCTACAGAACTGTTTTGCTAGCGCTGATTGGAATATGTTTCGAGACTCCGCCAATAACATCAACGAGCAAACCACCTCTATCACCGGCTTCACAAGGAAATGCATCAGCGACATTCTACCCACAGTGAAGGTTTGCTGCTTTCCCAATCAAAAACCCTGGATTAACACAGAGGTTGGTGCTAAACTAAAGGACAGGGATACCACACACAGCGCTATCACTGACAACTCTGAGGCCATAGCTGAGGCCAGGAACTAGTACATGAAGTCCTGCTACGAGCAAAAGTCCAATATAGGAATAAGGTGGAATCATATTACACAAGCACCTATGCCCGTCGCATAGGGCAGATCAGATGGCAGGCATATTCACATGGATTTTTAATCTCTACTTGTCCCAGTCAATAAATCCCCACATTTTAAGATGACTACCATCATTCCTGTTCCCATGAACTTTAAGGCTTTATGCCACAATGAACACTGCCCTACAGCACTCACATCTGTAATCATAAAGTGCTTTGAAAGGCTGGTTATGGCACGCATCAACTCCATCATCCCAGACATCCCAGACCCACTCCATTGTGCATACGTCCCCAACACCATTGTCCCCTCCAAGCTCGTCACCAAGCTTAAGGATATTGGGACTGAACACCTCCCTCTGCAACTCAATACTGGACTTCCTGACGGGTCGACCCCACGCTGACCCTCAACACGGGGGCCCCACAGGGATGTGTGCTTAGTCCCCTCCTGTACTGACTGTTCACCCATGACCGCATGGCAAAACACAACTCCAATACCATCATCACGTTTGCTGATGACACAACAATGGTAGGCCTGATCACTAGCGACGATGAGACACCCTGCAGGGAGGAGACCAGTGACCTGGCAGTGTGGTGCTGGGACAACAACATCAATGGACTATCTGAATTTACCCTTATTTTTTATTTTTGCTGTCTTTATGCATACTCACAGGACTCTACACACACGCACACGCATACTGACACTCCAGCACACACACAGTACATGCACACACATTTATACTGACTCTACACACACACACACACACACACACACACACACACACACACACACACACACACACACACACACACACACACACACACACACACACACACACACACACACACACACACACACACACACACACACACACACACACACACGTAATCTTAATTTACGCTGCTGCTACTCCGTTTATCATACATCCGATGCCTAGTCACCTTACACCGATACATATCAACCTCTATCACTCCAGTATTCTGCACATTATAAATATGGTATTGGAACTGACCCTCTAAATATACTGAACAAAAATATAACTGCAACATGCAAACAATTAAAAATATTTTACTGATTTCCAGCTCATATAAGGAAATCAGTCAATTGAAATAAACAAATTAGGCTCTAATCTATATATTTCATATGACTGGGAATACAGATATGCATCTGTTGGTCACAGATACCTTAAAAAAAGGTAGTGGTGTGAATCAGAAAACCAGTCAGTATCTGGTGTGACAACCGTTGGCCTTATGCAGCCCAACTCATCTCCTTCGCATAGAGTTGATTAGGCTGTTGATTGTGGCCTGTGGAAAGTGTGTCCCACTCCTCTTTAATGGCTGTGTGAAGTTACTCGATATGGCATAACCCCACCGCCACCATGGGGCACCCTGTTCACAGCATTGGTATCAGCAAACCGCTCACCCACACAATGCCATACACACTGTCTGCCATCTGCCCGGTACACCGGGATGAAATCGGGATTCATCTGTGAAGAGCGCACTTCTCCAGTGTGTCAGTGGCCATCGAAGGTGAACATTTTCCTTCTGAAGTCGGTTACAACGCCAAACTGCTGTCAGGTCAAGATCCTGGTGAGGACGATGAGCACACAGATGAGCTTCCTGAGATGGTTTCCTACAGTTTGTGCAGAAATGTGTTGGTTGTGCCAACCCACAGTTTCATCAGCTGTCCGGGTGGCTGGTCTCAGACGATCCCACAAGTGAGAAAACCGGATGTGGAGGTCCTGGGCTGGCGTGGTTACACGTGGTCTGCGGTTGTGAGGCCGGTTGGACGCACTGCCAAATTCTCTAAAACAACGTTGGAGGTGGCTTGTGGTAAAGAAATGAACATTCAATTCTTTGGCAACAGCTCTGGTGGGCATTACTAAAGACAGCATGCCAATTTGCACACTCCCTCAAAACTTGAGACATCTGTGGCTTTGTCTTGTGTGACAAAACTGCACATTTCAGAGTGTCCTTTTTATTGTCCCCAGCAGAAGGTGCACCTGTGTAATGCCACACCTGTCAGGTGGATGGATTACGTTAGCAGAGGAGAAATGCTCACTAACAGGTATGTAAACAGAAATAAGAGAGAGATAAGCTTTCTGTGTGTATGGAACATTTCTGGAGTCTTATATTTCAACTCATGAAACATGTGACCAACACTTTACATGTTCCGTTTATATATCGGTTCAGTGTATCTTTATTCCTCATGTGTTTTTGTTCTACCGTATGTTACTTTTACTACTACATTAATGTTGATCATTGCATTGTTGGGTTTATAGATTTGCCAGAGATACATTTCACTATACTTGTGCATGTGACATTAAAACTTGGCTGCCTTGACAGACAGTTAAGAGTTAAAAGTGTTCTCAGCGCTGTCTTACAGTGGCTCTGAGTGACTCATCCATTTGTTTTTTAAGTTCCCAATATGTCTTGAGAAGATAGCAGGGCATGGCTGGCACATGGGCTGGGTTCTTCCTGTAAAGGGATGTTCCAAGGAGCTTGGAGAGGAGGATGCCATTTCCTGAAGACCTTTCCACAATTGTGACGTAAACGCAGAGACCCTATTTAGGGATCATGACTAATTCATGAACAGTGTGTCCACCAGGTGTTGTTAGTCAGAATGGTCATACATATTTCAGAAGCCGTTCTCTTTTGGATGAATGATTAGAGCCTATCAAATGGACCATTGTCTATCGAAAAATATTCCCTGTTTTAAGAAGCTTTAAACATTTTAATCAACTTGGCAAACTACTATGACACAAGACATTCCCCGACTCTCGTGTTTTTTTTATGGAGCTTGAATTTGAGAGGCTCCATTCCCTGCAGCTTAATGAACACAAAAGGCTTGAGGCAGAGTGTCGAGTCAGTGCCAATCCGACCTACCCCATTGTCCACCTGGATTTGGGAGGTTCATTTGTCCAATTGATTAGCTTCACATTTGACCTAGTGTCCATCCGTGTCCAACCACTACGTTTACTGTCTGCAAAGACTAAAAGCCCTGGCCACTCGTGCATTATTAGCTAGATGCCCTAAGACACATGGACCTCTTTTGATGATCAGTTCTGGGCATAAGAGTGTGATTATTGATAAATATACTGTACATGTTGATGAATAGACTTAATGTGCTTCTCAGTCCAGTCTGGTTACCAAATAGCCATTTCGGATCAATATTGGCTACAGTGTACTTTGATTTAATTTAATGACACCGTGTATATTTTTATAAAATGTTACCTCTAATGTGAACTGGAATGAATGAAGACGACTGAATGGGCAGGGACTGGAGGTCAAATCAAACCCCAAAGTTAGAAAACTGCTAGGGATTTGTGTGGTGACGTAAAGGTTGGAGGGAGCAGAGGAGGAGCGCTGTAGTGCACGATTACTAATCCGTAAACCCGGGATAACAACAGAGGCATTCAGCAGGTCATGGAATTCTGCAGCGAATCCTGAGCGAGGGGTAGTGGAACAACCAGCACAGCATTGAACTATAGTGGTACCCTTAGGTCCTAACGCAATGGTGCACCCGAGAATATATTTTCCAATTCACGTGGTACTTATTTGTTTGCTAGAATGGACCCATATATCAGGCTTCAACCTGGATACCTTGAATGTCCTGAGGAAAGACGGAGAACCGGGCAGTTTATTTGGATTCTCTCTAGCCATGCACCGGCAACTTAATCCTTCAGATAAAACAATGTAAGATTTGTTTTTTGTTTGTTTGTGTTGTTGCTGTATGAGTTCTGTTGCGTTTATTGCACTACGTTTGAGTTTGGTTAGCTACTTATTTTACGTCTCCACTTTACGCATAGTTGGATCATTCATCTCTCGAAGCATGGTAGCAGGTTCATTCGCCAAATTCTTATGAGACCGTTTTCTTGTCGACGGAGGTGAATAGGTACATTTAAAACTAATACGTTTTGTTGAAAACCTTTCCTAATTAAAAGCAACTTTCCGCAATTGTTTCATTATGTAGATAAATTATCCATTGCTTTTCCTACATGGGAATAATGACAGATTCGTTGTCAGATTTTAAATACTTGTAGAAATTACGTTAAGGAATTTTGAAGATTTATACTCCCAATGTTTTGTAGACCTACATGTTGAATGCGCTGTTGTAAGAGCACAGTGAGGATTTATATTCAGTAGAGCGTGGGGCCAGGCATTGTGTGTTTAAGAATGTCCTTTTGACAGAGATCTTGCTACAAGTTAACAATGGCAAACCAGAGGTAACAAGCTTTGTCACTCGAGAAATCTTGCATGTTAATTGAATTTGTTCCAAAGAAAGTGACTCTAAATCCCCAGTAACAAGTGACTACTCAAGGGATATCTATCTAACCCCCTTTCACAGTATTGGACACTGTAATACATGCCTAGCTGTTAAAAAGTACAATATTACTGTTATCATTTCAGAAGCCTTTTGGCAGTGTCAATTGGTCAAACAGTATTATACTGAACAAAAATATAAACGCAACATGCAACAATTTCAAATATTTTACTGAGTTACAGTTCATATGAGGAAATCAGTCAATTGAAATAAATTCATTAGGCCCTAATCAATGGATTTCACATGACCGGGAACACAGATATGCATCTGTTTTCACAGATACCTTAAAAAAAGGGGGCCTCACAATGGGCCTCAGGATCTCGTCACAGTATTTTTGTGCATTCAAATTGCCGTCGATAAAATCCAATTGTGTTCATTGACCGTAGTTTATGCCTGCCCATACCATAACCCCACCACCACCATGGGGCACTCTGTTTACAACGTTGACATCAGCAAACCGTCCACCTACACAACGCCATACACGTGGTCTGCGGTTGTGAGGCCGGTTGGATGTACTGCCAAATTCTCTAAAACAAAGGTGGAGGCGGCTTATTGTAGATATATTAACATTCAATTTTCTGGCAACAGCTCTGGTGGACATTCCTGCAGTCAGCCAGCAAATTACACGCTCCCTCAAACCTGAGACATCTGTGGCATTGTGTTGTGTGACAAAACTGTACATTTGGCCTTTTCTTTCCCCAGCACAAGGTGCACCTGTGTAAGGATCATGCTGTTTAATCAGCTTCTTGATATGCCACACCTGTCAGGTGGATGGATTATCTTGGCAATAGGAGAAATGCTCACTAACAGGGATGTAAACAAATGTGTGCACAACATTTGAGAGAAATAATTTTTTTTGTGCAACTGGAACATTTCTGGGATCTTTCTGTGACCAACACTTTACATGTTGCGTTTATATTTTTGTTCAGTGTACTTTGTCTGGGGTTCTTACTGTCAATATTTCCTTTCACCAAGGACTCCAGCCTTTTGCACTTATTGAATGAGTTCATAACATGTTTATAAACCCTGTTCTATAAAACAAACGGTTGTCATTCTACTAAATAACAACTCTGGCATCTTCAGTGGTGTGACCATGGTTTTCACTATTAAGCTGTGATCCATTCTTTGACAGTTGAGATTTATTCCTGTGAAAAGAGCAATGATCTGTGACCTGTTTTCCCAACAGTGAGAGTGGCTACGTGTGACATGAGTCCATGTTAGTTATTGGTTTAGAACAGGAGTGCTAAGGGCAGTGGTCCAGACAAAACACACTGGGATTTTAACTGTCAAACATCTGTGTAAGTACAGTGCATTGTGCACCATTTAAAAACATGGAAGCACAATCATTGCATAACTTAGATAATTAACAATCCATGAAGCCTGAGCTATTTACTATTGAAAAAAATGGCTAGCTGGAGCACATCTGAGCAGTTGACTTCTGAGCCCTTAACCGCTATGTGCTGATTGACTTAGATCTGCCCACTACAGGCGGTCTGGCAAAAACCAGGCAGATGTGTCCATATTCAGAGTTTTATTGGCTTGGCAACCACCACAGAGTTGCGCACACACACATCATAAATGCACCGTTCTGTGTACATCTGGCCCTTGTGTTGTCGTCCTCTGGTGGCTAGCTAGCTAGCTAAGATGGGCCCTTTCCTAAATTAGCTATGGATGGAGATAGGGATTTGGACTTGTGGTTTTACTTAATTCACCTTACTGGCCAATTATTATAACGGCGATCCAACCATACATTTATACATAGTGCCTCTGGACTGAGATGATGGAAGTTCAATATGTAGCTAGATGTAGACGACTAACGTTAACTAGCTAACGTTGCCCATGAAAGGAAGTTACGCTAGCGAGCAAGCATTTTATTCAGGTAGCCTAGGACAACAAAAAATAAAAGCGTGTACTGCATGACAGTCATAGACCATTTTGTCAACATGAAAGAGAGGAGGATGGCATTGGCTTTCCTCTACAAGTAGAGTGAGTCAACATGTTTGGAATATATTAGTTGTCACTGTATTAGACTAAGCATAGGTGATTTGATGATGTTGAAATGGTGTTGGATTAGTGTCGGCAGCTCCTGTTTTCTTTGCGACTTGCAGTAACTCTCCGTGGTTCTAAAATGGTTGGAAACATTAACTTGCTTGACCATGTTGTAGGTCATGTTTGTTACATGCAATATGCTTTCACCAACAAACAAGCTGTCATGGTCCAAACACACCAAGAAAATCATTAAGAGACCATGACAACTCCTTTCTCCCCTCAGGAGACTGAAAATATTTGGCATGGGTCCCCAGATCCATCGAGAGCATCAGCATTTCGACCGTAACGCGCTACAGAGGGTAGTGTGTACAGCCCTGCACATCACTGGGGCAAAGCTTCCTGCCATCCAGGACCTATATACTAGGCAGTGTCAGGGAAAGTCCTAAAAATGTCAAAGACTCCAGTCACCTAAGTCATAGACTGTTCTCTCTGCTACTGCACGGAAACGGTACCAGAGCACCAAGTCTAGGTCCAAAAGGCTCCTTAACAGCTTCTACCCCTAAGCCATAAGACTGCTGAACAATTGATCAAATGACCACCTGGACTATTTTCATTGACACCCTCCCTTTGTTTTTACACTGCTGCTACTCGCTGTTTATTATCTATTCATAGTCCCTTTACCCCTACCTAATGTACAAAAGACCTTGACTAACCTGTACCCCCGCACATTGACTTATTGTTATTGACCCTTATTGTTACTTATTTTTGGTACTTTCGTTTATTTAGTACATATTTTCTTAACTCTATTTTCTTAACTGCATTTTCAACGCATGTGACAAATACAATTTGATTTGATTTTGACTTCACCGGACAGAGGATGCTCTCCGGTTTTGTGATGAAACAAAGGTGTGGTTGAATGTATTCTTCTCATTGTCTCTGCCTTAGGCCTGTACAGTATATCACGGTCGCAAGGCTTATGAACTAACGGGTTACAGAGCAAACAACGCAATTATCACAACAGGTTGAAAAATTGCTTTTTTTTGGCTTCCCCAGTGATTTTATCCATACACCGTTACTGACTGTAGACCACATAGCCTATCATTATCATTGCAGACACCAATTCACACAACTAAAGATGAGATGTCAACATCTTGGCAGAGAGAGAGGCTAATAACTGCTGCCAGTCAGAATTGATGGCCTTCTCTCTCTGGCCAGCTAGAGATCTTATCTGATAGGCCATAAATCAAGTGTGCATGCAGAGTGCACCAGGCCATTTAGAGTCTTCTACTAATTTGATAACTTTATCTGGCATATAACACATTATCTTCCAGTAAAACATACTCATAATAATACACTATATATATACAAAAGTATGTGGACACCCATTCAAATGAGTGCATTCGGCTATTTCAGTCACAGTCATTGCTGTCAGCTGTATAAAATTGAGCACACATCCATGCAATCTTCATAGACAAACATTGGCAATAGAATGGCCTTACAACGTGGCACCGTCATATGATTCCACTTTTCCAACAAGTCAGTAAGTAAAATTTCTGCCCTGCTAGAGCTGCCCTGGTCAACTGTAAGTGCTGTTATTGTGAAGTGGAAATGTCGAGGAGCAACAACGGTTCAGCCGTGAAGTGGTAGGCCACATAAGCTCACAGAATGGGACTGCAGAGTGCTGAAGCACGTAGTGAGTAAAAATGGTCTGTCCTCAGCTGCAACACTCACTACCGAGTTCCAAACTGCCTCTGGAAGCAACATCAGCACAATAACTACTTTTCATCAGGAGCTTAATGAAATGGATTTCCATGGCAGAGCAGCCTCACACAAGCCTAAGATCATCAATTCCAAGACGCCAGCTGGAGTGGTGTAAAGCTCGCCGCCATTGGACTCTGGAGCAGTGGAAACACGTTCTCCGGAGTGATAAATCACGCTTCACCATCTGGTAGCCCGGCGGATGAATCTGAGTTTGGCGTATGTCAGGAGAACGATACCTGCCCGACTGCATATTGTCAAATGTAAAGTTTGGTGAAGGAGGAATAATGGTCTGGGGCTGTTTTTCATTGTTTGGGCTAGACCCCTTAGGTCCAATGAAGGGAAATCTGTACACTACAGCATACAATGACATTCTAGAGTCTAGACGATTCTGTGTTTCCAACATTGTGGCAACAGTTTGGGAAAGGCCCTTTCCTGTTTCAGCATGACAGTGCCCCGTGCACAAAGCGAGGTACATACAGAAATGGTTTGTCAAGATCGGTGTGGAAGAACTTGACTGATCTGCACAGAGCCCTGACTTCAACCCCGTTGAACATCTTTGAGATGAATTGGAACCCTGACTGCGAGCCAGGCCTAATCGCCCAACATCAGTGCCCAACCTCACTAATGCTCTTGTGGCTGAATGTCCCCGCAGCAATGTTCCAACTAGTGGAAAGCCTTCCCAGAAGAATTGAGCCTATTATAGCAACAAGAGGGGACCAACTCCATGTTAATGCCCATGAATTTGGAATGAGATGTTCGATGAGCAGGTGTGCAAATACTTTTGGTCATATAGTGTAAATACAGACATGCAAAATTTATATTAACTGGCAATTCTGTTCTGACGATATGTATTAGTTAAACAGGTAAACAATGATACCAACTGGCGACAGAACAACTACGTTATGGATGTAACAAGATAACCAACATTATTCAGGTTTCAGTAGCATGCAGTAATCATCATAAACAATCCCCAACAATATAAAGCTCCAACTTACATTGTGGATGCACACACAACACTTCTAAAATAAACACTGAAAACTCAGTCGCCAGCCAGACTTGCATCTTCTGTCGAAGAATAAAAACACTGAGCTACAGTGGGCGGAGCCAGAATGCAAATGATCATTCAAACCTGCCATTTGGCTGAAAGGAATGGCCTTTTTTACAGCCGCCCTTGGATTTCTTACGGAAATCCAAACAACTTCGGAAATGCCTCAATGTGGGGCATAGTCTTTAAGTGCCTTGCCCTATCCAGCAGGACAGGCAGGGCACAGGGTCAGAGCAGCTAAGGGACCAGACAAAATGGGGTCCAGTCCTACTGTGCATCTGGCCAAACTAGAGGGGCAGCTGATAGCAAGTGTCACTTTAGAGGACCATGGGGGCCTGGAGGGTGCTGGTTTTGGGGCACGTAAGGGCGTAGGGGCCACCCCAAGAGGAGGAACAGTGTCTGGCCATCCCATGGGATGCCACAGGGATGGTGGAAGATCCTCTAGCTCAGCTGGTTGAAGGCCACTGGGGCCCATTCCTGGGCACTGAGTTAGTGACTTCTCCCTAATGCTGAAGATGATGGCTCCCATGGTGGAGCAGGTGGAGACCTCTGGGCGAGGCACATCAGAGAGCCGAAGGCAGGGGCAGGCTGGGCCCCAGAGATGAGGTCAGGTGATTTCCCAGGTGTGATGGCCAAGGGTCTTCAAGTGCAGGAGGTGGGGCGGCCTCCCAGAACTGGGAGCCTAGCTGAGTAGGGATCTGGGAGCATAGCGCTAGGACAGGTGGCTGGGCACTGGCTGAGGCTGGGGGCTGCGAACTGGCTAGGAGCAGGGACTGCAGACCTCGAGTGACAGCCAACTCGGGGCCTAGCAGGGCAGGAGACCCAGGGCCTGGAACAGGAGGTTTACATTTCATGATCTTTGATGGAAAAACAGAAGCTTGGAATTTCTCAAGAGCCTGGCAGTTGGCTGTGTCCCAGGAAAGCTCAAAGGCAGGTTATAATCTCCTGGGTAGAGACTGAGACACTGATTTATTAGCAGTGATAGAGGAGCTCAGGCCCTGGTGGTTTGAAAAACCACACACTTTTGCCAAATGTTGTTATGGCCTGGCTGGTTTAACAAGCCAACTCTAGGCCAGTGCCAAGTGTTGGTGTAGGTAAACAGACACAGTTAGAACAGCTGCAGTGGTTCTGGGGGCTTTGAGTGCACAACTGTAGGGTCAGCATCACACAACATTTGGGGAAAAAGGTCAGCAAGGTCACAGGATACAACTACAGTTTGGCCACTACTATTCATTTACATGTTGGGCTCTATTTTAACACGCCTAACGCAATTGTAAATCGTAGAAAAAGCGTTATAGGTTCAGGGGTGTGTCAGAAATATTTGAACTATTTTCACAATTGGAATTATGGGCGTAGTAGCTGGTGATGCCGTGAAAGGGCTGGGTTTTGGAGAATAAACAACTTGTGGGTGTGTGAAGGCTTGGCCCCTCACTAGCCAATCAGAACGTGCTCCATGGTTAAATATGTGGTTGCTTCATGTTGTGTATTTACGGTATTTTATGTATTGCTTTATCATCAACTCCAATTTGAAAGTTAGTCCCTTATAGCCTCCTTCGTTAAATAGCCTGCCCCATATTTGCTAAATATGTTGAACATGTTTGCAGTCCACAGTCTTCTAATTGCATTGGTCCAGTATGGAAATACATTGTTAAACATAGGCTAGGGTATAGCATTCACACTGATATAGGGGCTAGCCTTACTGTAAATTGCAGTCTGGATATGGACATAGTCAATAAGCAAGATCAAATTCACTAGGATATTGATAAGGCCTAAAAAGACACACACACAAAAATGAACAACAACTTGTTTTAAATAGGCTATGTATAGAGACAGTTACAGACACCATAATTGCTCCCTGTGGGGCGCATAATAATACAGACAAGGCAACTTAGACTATGGAGGGTTTTACGCACATCCAAACATTGTTTATAAAATCATGTTTTATAAACATCATAGAACCCTCTTACAGATCATACTGTATTTGCACTTCTGCAGAAATATCACACAAAACTGCATTGCATTCGAAGCTTGGTTTTTAATCAGAATTAAACAAAAAACAACCAGCAACAATATTTCTAGGTAGGTCCGAGTCAGATGCATGACATCATAAATCACTTCTCTCGTTTCATGGCACTGTGTGCACGCGTAGGCTTAAATGTCTTTACGCATAACATTTGCACGTCTGTACTAAATACTAGGCTCCTGTCAATTATCGTTGCCTATGTGTGTGGCAGATTCTCCCAAAAATGATAGGAGGACTGAATAGTATTTGAGGAGTGTGTCTTTGGTAATCGGATGAGGAGTGTGACTTTGGTAATCGGATGAGGATTGTGTCTTTGGTAATGGGATGAGGAGTGTGTCTTTGGTAATCAGATGAGGAGTGTGTCTTTGGTAATCAGATGAGGAGTGTGTCTTTGGTAATCGGATGAGGAGTGTGTCTTTGGTAATCGGATGAGGAGTGTGTCTTTGGTAATCGGATGAGGAGTGTGTCTTTGGTAATGGGATGAGGAGTGTGTCTTTGGTAATCAGATGAGGAGTGTGTCTTTGGTATTCGGATGAGGAGTGTGTCTGGTAATCGGATGAGGAGTGTGTCTTTGGTAATCGGATGAGGAGTGTGTCTTTGGTAATGGGATGAGGAGTGTGTCTTTGGTAATCGGATGAGGAGTGTGTCTTTGGTAATGGGATGAGGAGTGTGTCTTTGGCAATCGGATGAGGAGTGTGTCTTTGGTAATCGGATGAGGAGTGTGTCTTTGGTAATCGGATGAGGAGTGTGTCTTTGGTAATCGGATGAGGAGTGTGTCTTTGGTAATCGGATGAGGAGTGTGTCTTTGGTAATCGGATGAGGAGTGTGACTTTGGTAATCGGATGAGGAGTGTGTCTTTGGTAATGGGATGAGGAGTGTGTCTTTGCTAATCGGATGAGGAGTGTGTCTGGTAATCGGATGAGGAGTGTGTCTTTGGTAATCGGATGAGGAGTGTGTCTTTGGTAATCGGATGAGGAGTGTGTCTTTGGTAATGGGATGAGGAGTGTGTCTTTGGTAATCGGATGAGGAGTGTGTCTTTGGTAATCGGATGAGGAGTGTGTCTTTGGTAATGGGATGAGGAGTGTGTCTTTGGTAATCAGATGAGGAGTGTGTCTTTGGTAATGGGATGAGGAGTGTGTCTTTGGTAATGGGATGAGGAGTGTGTCTTTGGTAATGGGATGAGGAGTGTGTCTTTGGTAATGGGATGAGGAGTGTGTCTTTGGTAATCGGATGAGGAGTGTGACTTTGGTAATCGGATGAGGAGTGTGACTTTGGTAATCGGATGAGGAGTGTGTCTTTGGTAATCGGATGAGGAGTGTGTCTTTGGTAATCGGATGAGGAGTGTGTCTTTGGTAATCGGATGAGGAGTGTGTCTTTGGTAATGGGATGACGAGTGCTCTTCCAAAAGGGGGATGGATAGCCTACATGAACAAGCAAAATGCAGGGATGCGAATTGTGAGTAATAAAAAGGAATGAGGGTCAAAATAAAAAAGACACACTATGTGCTATGCTGCTAAACCAGCCATGATTAAGGGGAGGGTAGGCTATGGTTGGTTTTGAATCAAATGAAATGAAATTGGGGGGAAACCAATTGCTTTTTAAAATGTTTCTAAATACTACATTTTTCAACAACAACAAAAAAAAAGATGTTTCCATGTGGACACTGTGCATCATGGCTGGATAGGCTGCCCTTCTGCTCTCAAAATCCTTGCCATTAACAACTGCGTTACTGCTTTTTGTGGGTCTTAAAACTTCCCACTAGCGCTGAATGAAATGGTCACTTTTCCACTTGTTTTTAAGGACACACCGCAAATATTGCCACCCCTCCTAGCCATGGTCTGTAACCAATCCGACTGCCTTAGACTTCTTGACATGGATAGGAATATGATGGCTCTCCATGCACTTAGTTGCTCAGCTAACTTGATGCTATAACCTGGGGGTTTCTTTTTTTAGAGGAACATAGGACAGTAGAGTTGCAATGTTATTTTTGATAATGTGTCTTAAAAAAGCATTTCCGATGCTTTGAACCTTTTCAAATCGGTCTGTACTTGGAAAAGGAGTCTCCTTTCCCCTAAGTTACCTGGCTACCCATTCACATAGCCTTCCACAAGCTTCGCACAATAAGTTGGGTGAATTTTGGCCCATTCCTCCTGACAGAGCTGGTGTAACTGAGTCAGGCATGTAGGCCTCCTTGCTCGCACACGCTTTTTCACTTCTGCCCACAAATGTTCTATAGAATTGAGGTCAGGGCTTTGTGATGGCCATTCCAATACCTTGACTTTGTTGTCCTTAAGCCATTTTGCCACAACTTTGGAAGTTCCATCAGACCAGAGGACATTTCTCCAAAAGTACGATTATACTTTGCATACAATTTTTGTACAGATGAACGTGGTACATTCAGGCACCTTCTTTTGATTTTCCCATGATGTCAAGCAAAAAGGCACTGAGTTTGAAGGTAGGCCTTGAAATACATCCACGGATACACCCCCAATTGACTCAAATTATGTCAATTAGCCTGAGAGAGAGAGAGAGAGAGAGACACCCTAGGCCCCCAACACAAACTATTGCAGCATAATTACTGGAGGCTGAGACCGGAGGGGTTGGGAGACTCTATGGCACCATCTGACTGTACCTCCGGACAGGGCCAAACAGTCAGGATAAAACCCCACCAACTTTGCCAAAGCACAGCCCCCATACCACTAGAGGGAGATCTTCAACCACCAACTTACTACCCTGTTTTTGCACTATTAGTTAGAGCTTGTAAGTAAGCATTTCACTGTAATGTCTACACCTGTTGTAGTTGGCACTTGACAAATAAACTTTGATTTGATTTGCGCTAACGCCGAGTATAGCCCACGATCTCCCCACGGCACGAACCCGAGGGGGTGCCAACCCAGACAGGACGATGACTTCAGTGACTCAACCCACTCAAGTGAAGCACCCCTCCCAGGGACGGCATGTAAGAGCACCAGTAAGCCAGTGTGACTCAGCCCTTGTAATAGGGTTAGAGGCAGAGAATCTCAGTGGAGAGAGGGGAACCGGCCAGGCAGAGACAGCAAGAGCGGTTCGTCGCTCCAGTGCCTTTCCATTCACCTTCACACCCCTGGGCCAGACTACACTCAATCATAGGACCTACTGAAGAGATGAGTCCAATAAAGACTTCTCTCACATGGGTAGGCAGACCATTCCATGAAAATTGAGCTCTATAGGAGAAAGCCCTGCCTCCAGCTGATTGCTTAGAAATTATAGGGACAATAAGGAGGCCTGCGTCTTGTGACCGTAGCGTACATGTAGGTACAGTGGGGAGAACAAGTATTTGATACACTGCCGATTTTGCAGGTTTCCCTACTTACAACGCATGTAGAGGTCTGTAATTTTTATCATAGGTACACTTCAACTGCGTGAGACAGAATCTAAAACAATAATCCATAAAATCACATTGTATGATTTTTAAGTAATTAATTTGCATTTTATTGCATGACATAAGTATTTCATCACCTGCCAACCAGTAAGAATTCTGGCTCTCACAGACCTGTTAGTTTTTCTTTAAGAAGCCCTCCTGTTCTCCACTCATTACCTGTATTAACTGCACCTGTTTGAACTCGTTACCTGTATAAAAGACACCTGTCCACACACTCAATCAAACAGACTCCAACCTCTCCACAATGGCCAATACCAGAGAGCTGTGTAAGGACATCAGGGATAAAATTGTAGACCTGCACAAGGCTGGGATGGGCTACAGGACAATAGGCAAGCAGCTTGATGAGAAGGCAACAACTGTTGGCGCAATTATTAGAAAATGGAAGAAGTTCAAGATGACGGTCAATCACCCTCAGTCTGGAGCTCCATGCAAGATCTCACCTCGTGGGCCATCAATGATCATGAGGAAGGTGAGGGATCAGCCCAGAACTACACAGCAGGACCTGGTCAATGACCTGAAGAGAGCTGGGACCACAGTCTCAAAGAACCATTAGTAACACACTACGCCGTCATGGATTAAAATCCTGCAGCGCACGCAAGGTCCCCCTGCTCAAGCCAGCGCATGTCCAGTCCCGTCTGAAGTTTGCCAATGACCATCTGGATGATCCAGAGGAGGAATGGGAGAAGGTCATGTGGTCTGATGAGACAAAAATAGAGCTTTTTGGTCTAAACTCCACTCGCCATGTTTTGAGGAAGAAGAAGGATGAGTACAACCCCAAGAACACCATCCCAACCATGAAGCATGGAGGTGGAAACATCATTCTTTGGGGATGCTTTTCTGCAAAGGGGACAGGACGACTGCACCGTATTGAGGGGAGGATGGATGGGGCCATGTATCGCGAGATCTTGGCCAACAACCTCCTTCCCTCAGTAAGAGCATTGAAGATGGGTCGTGGCTGGGTCTTCCAGCATGACAACGACCCAAAACACACAGCCAGGGCAACTAAGGACTGCCTCCGTAAGAAGCATCTCAAGGTCCTGGAGTGGCCTAGCCAGTCTCCAGACCTGAACCCAATAGAAAATCTTTGGAGTGAGCTGAAAGTCCTTATTGCCCAGCGACAGCCCCGAAACCTGAAGGATCTGGAGAAGGTCTGTATGGAGGAGTGGGCCATAATCCCTGCTGCAATGTGTGCAAACCTGGTCAAGAACTACATGAAACGTATGATCTCTGTAATTGCAAACAAAGATTTCTGTACGCAGGTTGAAGGTTTAGAGGCCATGACTATTTTCGTCAATATGTCAAGAGATATAGTATTAAAAAACTTGAGTGTCTCCCTTGATCCTAGGTCCTGGCAGTGTTGTGCAGACTCAGGACAACTAAGCTTTGGAGAAATATGCAGATTTAAAGAGGAGTCTGTAATTTGCTTTCTAATGATCATGATCTTTTTGTCAAAGAGGTTCTTTAATTTTTCACTGCTGAAGTGAAAGCCATCCTCTCTTGGGGAATGCTGCTTTTTAGTAAGCTTTGTGACAGTATCAAGAACACATTTTGGATTGTTCATCGTCTCCTCAATTAAGTTGGAAAAATAGGATGATCGAGCAGCAGTGAGGGCTCTTCAATATTGTATGGTACTGTCTTTCCAAGCTCATCGGAAGACTTAGTTGGTGTAGCGCCATTTCCGTTCCAATTTTCTGGAAGCTTGCTTCAGGGCTCGGTTATTTTCTGTATACCAGGGCGCTAGTTTCTTATGACAAATGTTTTTTGTTTTTAGTGGTGCGACTGCATTTATGGTATTACACAAGGTTAAATTAAGTTCCTCAGTTAGGTGGTTGACCGATTGTTGTACTCTGACGTCCTTGGGTAGGTGGAAGGAGTCTGGAAGGGCATCTAGAAAACTTTGGGTTGTCTGAGAATTTATAGCATGGCTTTTGAAGATCCTTGGTTGAGCAGATTATTTTTTGCGATTGCAAACGTAATAAAATGGTAGTCCGATAGTCCAGGATTATGAGGAAAAACATTAAGATCCACAGTATTTATTCCGCAGGACAGAACTAGGTCCAGAGTATGACAGTGGCAGTGAGTTTGTCCGAAGACATGTTGGACAAAACCCACTGAGTCAATGATGGATCCGAAAGCCTTTTGGGGTGTGTCTGTGGACTTCTCCATGTGAATATTAAATTTAAAAAATAGAATATTATCTGCCATGACTACAAGGTACGAAAGGAATTCAGGGAACTCGGTGAGGAACGCTGTATATGGCCCAGGAGGCCTGTAAACAGTAGCTATAAAAATGGATTGAGTAGGCTGCATAGATTTCATGACTAGAAGCTCATAATATGAAAACACAGTAATTTTTGTTTTTATACATTGAAATTTGGAATCGTAAATGTTAGCAACACCTATGCCTTTGCGGGATGCACAGGGGATATGGTCACTAGTGTAGCCAGGAGGTGGGGCCTCATTGAACACAGTAAATTCATCAGGCTTAAGCCATGTTTTAGTCAGGCCAATTGCATCAAGATTATGATCAGTGATTAGTTGACTGCCTTGGAAGTGAGGGATCTAACATTAAGTAGCCCTATTTTGAGAAGTGAGATCACATTCTCTTTCAATAATGGCAGGAATGGAGGAGGTCTTTATTCTAGTGAGATTGCTAAGGCAAACACCGCCATGTTAAGTTTTGCCCAACCGAAATCTAGGCACAGCCCCCGTCTCAATGGGGATAGCTGAGCTGACTACACTGACTGTGCTAGTGGCAGACTCTGCTAAGCCGACAGGCCTGCACCCTATCTCATTGTGGCGCTAGGGAGTTGGAGCCCTGTCTATGTTCACAGATAAGATGAGAGCACCTGTCCAGATAGGATGGAGTCCTTCACTCCTCATCAGGCCAAGCTTGGTCCTGTTTGTGGGTGAGTCCCAGAAAGAGGGCCAATTATCTACAAATTATATATTTTGGGAGGGGCAGAAAACAGTTTTCAACCAGGGATTGAGTTGTGAGACTCTGCTGTAGAGCTCATCACTCCCCCTAACTGGGAGGGGCCAGAGACAATTACTCAATGCCGATACATCTTTCTAGTTGATTTACATGCTGAAGCTATGTTGCGCTTGGTGACCTCTAACTGTTTCATCTGAACATCGTTGGTGCCGACGTGGATAACAAAATTCAGTGTATCCTTAACGTTGGTAGCCCTGCCCCCTGGTAAACAGTGTATGATCTGGATGATTCTTTTTAAGTCTAATACTGCTGGTAATGGAGTCGCCAATGACTAGGGTTTTCAATTTGTCCGAGCTAATGGTGGGAGGCTTCGGTATTGTTAGCCATTCTCATTGATGCATCTGATCATCTTTTCAGTGTTCCTTAGTATGTGGCTGTGGCTCTCACTCACTGTTCAGGCTGGAAAATATGACCCAGAGAGGTCCTGCTGAAGTGTTTGTCTCTCACTGTGGTTGTTCTGTTTGTTCCCCTTTTATAGTGTTAGCCTAACAGGGATGCTTTTGTGATTTAGCAACGTGCCAACTACAGCCAATTCCTCAAAGCCCTCCTAAGCTATTACATTTCATTTGCAATATCAGTCAGTCGCAGCTATTATAAAGTATTGTGCATAAATAGAGGGCATAAATAAATGGCTCTACAAGTTATTCAACCCTAAAACGTATTCATGCAGCATATTGTCCCCTGCGGTTGTTAAGATTCTCTTCGGCACTCGGGGTGATTTGGATATGTTGTGGTCAGTGAACTAATGTTGTACAGGACAATCGTATGATTGAATATGCTCCAAATTAGATTATACTGTTTCTCTGCCTAGTGCTAATTGTAAAGCACAGTAGACTACTGTGCTACAGAGACAGATCATGAGAAGTTCACAAAAATAATTATTCTGAGGACATTAACTGACAGCCAGATGAAATACATCTCAAATGCCATGTTCACAATTTCTTGAAGTCTATGAGACAGTACTATGATTGCAGGCAGTTTGAATATTAAGTAGTGGACATGTACTATATTTGCCAGTTTGACATGGTGTCTGTTATCCAGGCCAGTTCTGGGTTACTAAACTGACCGCTTTGGTCAATAAGAATTATTGAATATGACAGCTGCAGTATAGGATTACCAAACATCTCTAACATCTGCTATTGTCACAGTACATTCATCTATAGACCATGAATATCTTAGAGACAGTAATTGGGAAAAAAAAAAAAAATATATATATATATATTTTTTTTTTTTTTTTTTGCAGACTGTTGATTGGAGCACCAAGAGCCAAAGCACTGGCTAACCAGAGAGCCAACATAACCGGTGGCCTGTACAGTTGTGACATCACCACCGAATCCGATGACTGTCGCCGAATCGATTTTGACAATGAAGGTGAGGTGTTACTCAAATCTGGTTCTCTCTGTTTCTCTTTCTTACACAACATATGGTTGAACATTATGTTTTATTAACCACAATACACTGTAAGTAAAATTCATTCTAAAGCGAGAATCAACATCAATTCCCACAGAGGATGTGAGAGTTGAGAACAAGGAGAACCAGTGGATGGGGGTGACAGTTAACAGCCAGGGCCCCGGAGGGAAGATTGTGGTAAGTCAGTGTCGGAGAATACTGTGCATTGCTGTGTTACTAGCCAGGTTCATAGTGCTTTGTATATCTGTCATGCAGAACTTTGCGTCAGATCTACAGTATCATTAGCTTAGGATCTGCCTTGCGTGCTGATTCCGCTGTCTCGTCGTTGCAGACCTGTGCTCACCGCTATCAGAGACGTCTGTTTGTGGACACTGCTCAGGAGTCCCGTGACATCACAGGTCGCTGCTACATCCTGAGTCAGGACCTCACTATTGACGAATCCTCTGATGAAGATGGAGGGAACTGGAGGTTCTGTGAGGGGAGAGCCAGAGGCCATGAGAGGTTTGGCTCCTGTCAGCAGGGTCTGGCTGCCACTTTCACCAAGGACTACCATTACGTGGTGTTTGGAGCGCCTGGCGCCTACAACTGGAAAGGTAGGTGTCTGTTCATAAGGTATGCAATTAAGTTGCCATTGTAAGTCACTCTGGATAAGAACGTCTGCTAAATGACAAAACATGTACAATGTGAAAAGTAAATGTAAGTTATCAAAACCTATTTACTTCAATCGATCAAAATCAATGGATGTACAATATACAGATTTAAATCTCTGCAGAATGAGCTGTGCAGTTTATTGTGACTCACATGTCCTCTAGAGGTAAGGAAAGGCTCTGCAACAGACTTCATCAGACATTTCCTTCCTGTGCTTTAAAGTGTCAATCAGCAGTTGAAACAATGACCAAGTATTCTTCTGACCACTGTTTCAGTAAAAAGCTGGGGATGGGGCTGGATAAATGTAACCACCCTCATATTTAAAGACAGAGCTATGGATGACCATCTATGATTTCACAATTATAGTTTTAACCATGTTTTTAGGCTATAGAGTGTGTGTTTACATGTACTTTGTTTACAAACATTGAACAAGCTTATATTTTGGGTTCTGATGGGGTACGACAGGTGACCTAAGCTCAGGAGCCATTTATAAGTAATTCTCTGAGAATGAATGGGTACATTTCATTCATTCAGCAGTCTACCCATGGATGGCCCTTCAATACAATGTTATTTTCACCTGTAAAAAAGAAATTCACCCAGTTACATTTTGCTTGTGTCATTAGTGTTGAAGATTTCATATGGTTTTGTTGAGGATCATATTTAATCCAGCACCATTCCGTTGTCATCTTCACTCTCAACCACTCCAGGTATTGTACGTGTAGAGCAAAAGAACAACACTTTGTTGGAAAGGGGATTTTATGATGACGGACCTTATGAAGTTGGAGATGAGAACCGCTTGGATCCTGACCTGGTGCCTGTGCCTGCTAACAGCTACTTAGGTGGGTACAGTAGGTCTGAACCTTGACTGCGGGAACTACGTGTTTTCTGTGCTTAGGCATCCTGCTCGTGGCCAGTTTGTCTGATGCCAACGCGGATCAGTTTCTGTAGAAGTCACCTTCTCTACAGGTCAGCCCTGAGAAAACTCTGGATGTGACGATCCAATAGTTTCTTAGGTTTGTGACTTCCGAGGTGGCTAAAACATACACTCTTAACCATTCCATCTACATGGTCGTTAACTTGTGAATGGTTTCTAATCGGAACATTTACCATGTAATGTTTGAATGTACTGCATTTTTTACTGGAATTACTTATATGTATATCAACATATGTTGTCTTGGTTGCTTCAAGATGACATGACTACTATAGTTCACATCTTGTGATTTTCTTTACATCCCAAATTCACTCATTTATTCATGAAAGATAAATGCTCTGAATCATACATAGCATAAGATATAAGCTGAACAAGCTTATGAACAATTTATAGATTCCTCTTATTTCATGTTGCAGGGTTTTCCATTGATTCTGGGCATAGCATTACCAAGGGGCGTGGCCTGACCATTGTGTCTGGGGCACCGCGAGCCAATCACTGTGGGGCTGTGGTCCTGTTGAGAAAGGAGAATGAAGCGTCCGCAAGACTCTCCCCGGAGTACATTCTAGAAGGGCCTGGACTGGCATCTTCTTTTGGATATGATGTAGCTGTGGTCGACCTGAATGGAGATGGGTATGTGACACAAGTTGACTTCTGCTTTTCCAGTTTTGGCTTATCCATACATTATGTCAGGGGTCCCCAATTACATTCAGCCGTGGGCTCATTTTTCCTTGAGCGGATGTTTGGGGGCCGGAACTTAGTTATAAATAATTTGTACACTGCAAATTCACTTTAAGAATCCCAAACAGACACAATATTTGGTCAACCTTGATTACATTGGGATTAGAGCTCTGCTACCCAAGCTGAGTCTGACGGGCCCTGACATTATACATAGGGTTAGTGCCGCGTAGGACCAATTTTTTTTTTTTCCATAAATAACTAGGATATGGGCATGGCTTGAGCCATTTGCTCATGCCCTGCTGCATCGTACAGTCGTATCTGACTAAGATCATAACCTCGTCAAATATAAGATGGGAGAGATTTCACTGAAAATGCTAATGTTCCTTGAGTTTTGTCGGAGTTTGCAGTGATGAAAAGTAGCTAACAGCTAACTGCTCTCATGTCTCATCATTGAGCAGAGCAGCCCAAGCGGAGCCGTTGCTATGGGTACTTACAGATCCAGAGCCGCCATGAGCAGAGTGCATGCAGAGTGAGCAGCGTGCAGGGAGAGAGTGACACACAGAGAGGAGCAGCTAGTGGATTTACTAATGGAGGAAGTTGTTTCGGGCAGGGCTGAAAATTTGGCAGAAACAATCGGCCTGGGTAGGGTAGGGCATGAACATTGTGGGCTTGGGTTTAAAATTCATGCTTGTAATTGGGATACGATCACAGTGTGAATACTTGGGAACAGATTTCCTGAATTACAATCCCTTTGAGATGATTTCCTGGTGATTTTAGGAAAATTATATTATATATATATTTTTTACTCAAAACTTGTGGGGCCAAATATACTGAAAAAAAATGTAAACGCAACATGTAAAGTGTTGGTGCCATGTTTTATGAGCTGGAAAAAAAGAAATGTTCGTATAACCGCAAAAAAAAAAAACTCAAATTTTGTGCACAAATTTATGTTCATCCCTGTTAGTGAGCATTTCTCCTTTGACAAGATAATCCATCCACCTGACAGGTGTGGCATATCATGAAGCTGACAAAACAGCATGATCATTGCTCAGGTGCACCCTGTGTTGGGGACAATAAAAGGCCACTGTAAAATGTGCAGTTTTGTCACACAACACAATGCAACAGATGTCTCAAGTTTTGAGGGAGCATGCAAATTGGCTGGCCAGCTGCAGGGTTCACCACCAGAGCTGTTGCCAGAGCATTTAATGTTCATTTCTCTACCATAAGCCGCCTCCAACGTTGTTTTTGAGGATTTGGCAGTACGTCCAATCAGCCTCACTACCGCCGCACACGTGTAACCATGACAGCCCAGGACCTCCACATCCGGCTTCTTTACCTGCGGGATCATCTGGGACCAGCGACCCGGACAGCTGATGAAACTGAAGAGTTTTTCTGTATGTAATAAAGCCCTTTTGTGGGGAAAACTCATTCTGATTGGCTTCCCAGTAGGTGGGCCTGGCTGCACCCCTGCCAAGTCATGTGAAATACATAATTGACTGATTTCCTTATATGAACTGTAACTCAGTAAAATCTTTGAAATTGTTGCATGTTGCGTTTATATTTTTGTTCAGTATAAAATCACCCGCCTATTGGGGAACCCCGCATTATGTCATCAAACCTACATGGATATTGTAATTTATGTTTCAAATATCGCCTTTATTTTTTTGCATCACAGGTGGCAGGACATTGTTGTTGGAGCCCCTCAGTTCTTCATGAAAGAGGGAGACTTTGGAGGAGCTGTTTATGTCTACATCAACCAGGCAGGAAAGTGGGACAAGATCACCCCAATCCGCCTCAATGGAACCAAAGACTCAATGTTTGGGCTGGCAGTGGAAAACATCGGTGACATCAATCAGGACTCCTATCAAGGTGGGAACCTGGCATCTGTACTTATTTCTGACCTTTCTGTGCTTGTGTCGTAACATTCCACAGCTAAATGGCTTCTCTTTTACAGACATTGCTGTTGGAGCGCCCTACGCTGATGCCGGGGCAGGAAAAGTGTACATTTACCACGGTTCTGCTATTGGAATCAACACCAAGCCGGCACAGGTTGGTTATGCAGTGTTTTATTGGTCACGGGATATGCTTGTTGACGTAGTGGAATGACATCACTGCTGCATCCCATTTCACCTCTTGATTTATTTGTCATTTCAGATCCTTGAGGGAAAGCCCAACAACATCAGATTATTTGGATATTCTCTGGCTGGGAATATGGATTTAGATAAGAATTCTATCCTGATATAGCTATTGGATCTCTCTCAGATACAGTTCTCGTTTACAGGTAACGATCTTGTTCGGCTATCTACAACCATCCAGTTACGACCTCACAAATACATTTCACGATAACACATACAGTAACAACTCGCATAACAACTCTTTTTTTTTTTTTTTTTAGGGCAAGGCCAATTATTAGCATTCAGAAGGATGTCAAAATTACTCCAAAGGAAATTGACCTCACAAAGAAAACCTGTGGCAACAGTATCTGGTAAGGTGTTGATGGGTTTTGATGAGTGCTCATGTTTGAAAATATGTCCGGCATCTTTGCGCTACTGTAGATTTGTTTCCTATGAACACAATTGAATTATGATCCATGTGTTGTCTATAGCTTGACTGTGGAGGCATGTTTCACCTATAAAGCAAACCCTGTATCCTACAGCCCAAAACTAAGTAAGCGAAGCCTCTCTCTTCTTTCACATCAGCCCAATTGGCATACTTTGTCATAGTCCTGAAAGTCCTGAATCCTTTTGTCCTTACATAATACACACTGTTGTTCTGGAATGTTTCCTTACAGCTATCCGCTACGCATTTGAGGGTGAGGCAGATCGCAGGAAGCAAGGGCTTCCCTCCAGGATCCTCTTCCTCAACAAGTCTCGCACCGACCAGGACTTCCAATCGACCGGAACTCTGGACCTCCGGGGACAAAACAAAAGAGCTTGCACCAAGACAAAAATCAAACTGCAGGTAATACTTTTTGGTATTCTTCTAACCCTCTTGGGATTCTAGAAGGATACCTAGAAGGGAGATGGTGTACATAATTGTGTTCTCTGTCTGTAGGATAACATTAGGGACAAGCTGCGTGGTATTCCCATTGAGGTGTCGTTGGGAATCCAGGGTACCAAGCGGCAGAAGAGGCAGAACGCTCTCCCCCAGCTTGTGCCTATTCTTGACAACTTCCAGCCAAGCAAGGTCGTCACTGAGGTAACCTTCCTTTCCCAACTGTTACACATGTTTCATGGCCTCTTTAATTGTCTCAGAGTGACTGCATTTACATTACATTTACATTTAAGTCATTTAGCAGACGCTCTTATCCAGAGCGACTTACAAATTGGTGCATACACCTTATGACAACCAGTGGAACAGCCACTTGCATCTAAATCTTGTTGGGGGAGAAGGATTACCTACCCTTACTTACCCTATCCTAGGTATTCCTTGAAGAGGTGGGGTTTCAGGTGTCTCCGGAAGGTGGTGATTGACTCCGCTGTCCTGGCGTCGTGAGGGAGTTTGTTCCACCATTGGGGGCCAGAGCAGCGAACAGTTTTGACTGGGCTGAGCGGGAACTGTACTTCCTCAGTGGTAGGGAGGCGAGCAGGCCAGAGGTGGATGAACGCAGTGCCCTTGTTTGGGTGTAGGGCCTGATCAGAGCCTGGAGGTACTGAGGTGCCGTTCCCCTCACAGCTCCGTAGGCGAGCACCATGGTCTTGTAGCGGATGCGAGCTTCAACTGGAAGCCAGTGGAGAGAGCGGAGGAGCGGGGTGACGTGAGAGAACTTGGGAAGGTTGAACACCAGACGGGCTGCGGCGTTCTGGATGAGTTGTAGGGGTTTAATGGCACAGGCAGGGAGCCCAGCCAACAGCGAGTTGCAGTAATCAAGACGGGAGATGACAAGTGCCTGGATTAGGACCTGCGCCGCTTCCTGTGTGAGGCAGGGTCGTACTCTGCGGATGTTGTAGAGCATGAACCTACAGGAACGGGACACCGCCTTGATGTTAGTTGAGAACGTCAGGGTGTTGTCCAGGATCACGCCAAGGTTCTTAGCGCTCTGGGAGGAGGACACAATGGAGTTGTCAACCGTGATGGCGAGATCATGGAACGGGCAGTCCTTCCCCGGGAGGAAGAGGAGCTCCGTCTTGCTGAGGTTCAGCTTGAGGTGGTGATCCGTCATCCACACTGATATGTCTGCCAGACATGCAGAGATGCGATTCGCCACCTGGTCATCAGAAGGGGGAAAGGAGAAGATTAATTGTGTGTCGTCTGCATAGCAATGATAGGAGAGACCATGTGAGGTTATGACAGAGCCAAGTGACTTGGTGTATAGCGAGAATAAGAGAGGGCCTAGAACAGAGCCCTGGGGGACACCAGTGGTGAGAGCGCGTGGTGAGGAGACAGATTCTCGCCACGCCACCTGGTAGGAGCGACCTGTCAGGTAGGACGCAATCCAAGCGTGGGCCGCGCCGGAGATGCCCAACTCGGAGAGGGTGGAGAGGAGGATCTGATGGTTCACAGTATCGAAGGCAGCCGATAGGTCTAGAAGGATGAGAGCAGAGGAGAGAGAGTTAGCTTTAGCAGTGCGGAGCGCCTCCGTGATACAGAGAAGAGCAGTCTCAGTTGAATGACTAGTCTTGAAACCTGACTGATTTGGATCAAGAAGGTCATTCTGAGAGAGATAGCGGTAGAGCTGGCCAAGGACGGCACGCTCAAGAGTTTTGGAGAGAAAAGAGAGAAGGGATACTGGTCTGTAGTTGTTGACATCGGAGGGATCGAGTGTAGGTTTTTTTCAGAAGGGGGTGCAACTCTCGCTCTCTTGAAGACGGGGAGGGACGTAGCCAGCGGTCAGGGATGAGTTGATGAGCGAGGTGAGGTAAGGGAGAAGGTCTCCGGAAATGGTCTGGAGAAGAGAGGAGGGGATAGGGTCAAGCGGGCAGGTTGTTGGGCGGCCGGCCGTCACAAGACGCGAGATTTCATCTGGAGAGAGAGGGGAGAAAGAGGTCAGAGCATAGGGTAGGGCAGTGTGAGCAGAACCAGCGGTGTCGTTTGACTTAGCAAACGAGGATCGGATGTCATCGACCTTCTTTTCAAAATGGTTGACGAAGTCATCTGCAGAGAGGGAGGAGGGAGGGGGGAAGGATTCAGGAGGGAGGAGAAGGTGGCAAAGAGCTTCCTAGGGTTAGAGGCAGATGCTTGGAACTTAGAATGGTAGAAAGTGGCTTTAGCAGCAGAGACAGAGGAGGAAAATGTAGAGAGGAGGGAGTGAAAGGATGCCAGGTCCGCAGGGAGGCGAGTTTTCCTCCATTTCCGCTCGGCTGCCCGGAGCCCTGTTCTGTGAGCTCGCAATGAGTCGTCGAGCCACGGAGCGGGAGGGGAGGACCGAGCCGGCCTGGAGGATAGGGGACATAGGGAGTCAAAGGATGCAGTAAGGGAGGAGAGGAGGGTTGAGGAGGCAGAATCAGGAGATAGGTTGGAGAAAGTTTGAGCAGAGGGAAGAGAAGATAGGATGGAAGAGGAGAGAGTAGCGGGGAGAGAGAGCGAAGGTTGGGACGGCGCGATACCATCCGAGTAGGGGCAGTGTGGGAAGTGTTGGATGAGAGCGAGAGGGAAAAGGATACAAGGTAGTGGTCGGAAACTTGGAGGGGAGTTGCAATGAGGTTAGTGGAAGAACAGCATCTAGTAAAGATGAGGTCAAGCGTATTGCCTGCCTTGTGAGTAGGGGGAAGGTGAGAGGGTGAGGTCAAAAGAGGAGAGGAGTGGAAAGAAGGAGGCAGAGAGGAATGAGTCAAAGGTAGACGTGGGGAGGTTAAAGTCGCCCAGAACTGTGAGAGGTGAGCCGTCCTCAGGAAAGGAGCTTATCAAGGCATCAAGCTCATTGATGAACTCTCCAAGGGAACCTGGAGGGCGATAAATGATAAGGATGTTAAGCTTGAAAGGGCTGGTAACTGTGACAGCATGGAATTCAAAGGAGGCAATAGACAGATGGGTAAGGGGAGAAAGAGAGAAAGACCACTTGGGAGAGATGAGGATCCCGGTGCCACCACCCCGCTGACCAGAAGCTCTCGGGGTGTGCGAGAACACGTGGGCGGACGAGGAGAGAGCAGTAGGAGTAGCAGTGTTATCTGTGGTGATCCATGTTTCCGTCAGTGCCAAGAAGTCAAGGGACTGGAGGGAGGCATAGGCTGAGATGAACTCTGCCTTGTTGGCCGCAGATTGGCAGTTCCAGAGGCTACCGGAGACCTGGAACTCCACGTGGGTCGTACGCGCTGGGACCACCAGGTTAGGGTGGTCGCGGCCACGCGGTGTGGAGCGTTTGTATGGTCTGTGCAGAGAGGAGAGAACAGGGATAGACAGACACATAGTTGACAGGCTACAGAAAAGGCTACGCTAATGCAAGGAAATTGGAATGACAAGCGGACTACACGTCTCGAATGTTCAGAAAGTTAGGCTTACGTAGCAAGAATCTTATTGACTAAAATGATTAAAATGATACAGTACTGCTAAAGTAGGCTAGCTGGCAGTAGCTGCGTTGTTGACACTACACTAATCAAGTCGTTCCGTTGAGTGTAATAATTTCTACAGTGCTGCTATTCGGGGCTAGCTGGCTAGCTAGCAGTGTTGTTTACGTTACGTTGAGTTAAAAGAACGACAATAGCTGGCTAGCGAACCTCAGTGAATTAAGATAATCACTCCAAGGCTACACACACTAAACTACACAATTATCTTGGAAACAAAGACAGCTATGTAGCTAGCTAACACTGAACTAATCAAGTCGTACAGTTGAGTGAATAGCACTACAGTGATGCTAATCTGTGTGCGTTAGCTAGCGTTGCTAGCTCCTGGGCGAATAGCAGTGAAGGCTACGTTAGGGCGACGAAATACGAAATACGATAATTATGCAATTATCTCTGATACAAGGACGGCTATGTAGCTAGCTAAGAAGAATGGCTAAGATTATGTAGCTAGCTAACAGTAAACTAATCAAGTCGTACAGTTGAGTGAATAGCACTACAGTGATGCTAATCTGTGTGCGTTAGCTAGCGTTAGCTAGCTCCTGGGCGAATAGCAGTGAAGGCTACGTTAGGGCAACGAAATACGATAATTATGCAATTATCTCTGATACAAGGACGGCTATGTAGCTAGCTAAGAAGAATTGCTAAGATTAGACAAATCAACCGTTGTACTATAATGAAATGTAATGAAAAAGTTATACAACCTGCAGAGCGAAGTGCGAATGCGA
>NW_026289560.1:0-14437 GCF_023373465.1 Oncorhynchus keta | reverse complement strand
CAATATCAGCGCATGTTGCCAGAGTTGACTAAATCATGTAGGATTATTTTATAATTCATTTACGATTCATTTATGATTTAATTCATGATATACCTAGCAACCAAACTGCGTTATGCTGATTGGTCAGAGCAGAGGTCTGTTAATTGTTAGGAGAAAACAGGAAGTAGTTGAGTTAAAACCTCTTGGTACTAGGGGGCAGTATTTTCATTTTGGAAAAAATAGTTCCCATTTTAAACGGGATATTTTGTCAGGAGAAGATGCTAGAATATGCATATAATTGACAGCTTTCAATAGAAAACACTCTAACGTTTCCAAAACTGTAAAGATCTTGTCTGTGAGTATAACAGAACTGATGTTGCAGGCGAAAGCCTGAGAAAATCCAATCCGGAAGTGCCCCAGGTTTTGAAGCGCTGCGTTCCAATGACTCCTCATTCAGCCGTGAATGCACCATCAACGAGCTGACGCTTTCTACGTATTCCCCAAGGTTAGGTCTACAGCATTAGTGACGTAGTTTTACGCATTTCTGTTGAAGAATAGCCGTAGGCGGCCACACTGGCGTAAGTGGTCACATGGTGGATCCGAGAGAGATTCTCCGAAAATACAGAGGCAGCCATTACTCCAATCGGTCATAGTGAAAACGCGCGTCTGACCTGACGGATATATTATATTATCAAACAGATATTAGAAAACACTTGAGGGATGGATTCTAAACAACGTTTGCCATGTTTCTGTCGATATTATGGAGCGTAATTTGGAATATTTTTCGGAGTTGTGGTGATTGCAATTTCCGGGGATTTCTCAGCCAAAAGTGAAGAACAAACGGAGCTGTTTGCTGCCTACAAAAATAATATTTTGGGAAAAAATGAACTTTTCCTATCTACCTGGGAGTCTCGTGGTGAAAACATCCGAAGTTCATCAAAGGTAAACGATTTAATTTGGATTGCTCTTCTGATTTTGATGAGTATAATACATGTGCTAGGCTATCGATAAACGTACACAAATGCTTGTCTAGCGTTGGCTGTAAAGCATATTTTGAAAATCTGAGATGATAGGGTGATTAACAAAAGGCTAAGCTGTGTCTCAATATATTTCATTTGTGATTTTCATGAATAGGAATATATTCTAGGGATATTTATGTCTGTTGCATTATGCTAATTCGTTTCAGGTGATGATTACGCCCGCATGCGTGTTTGGGAGTCACAAAGGCTAGTACATCGTTAAAAACCACAAAGAGTAATCGATCTCCATCCAGTGTTTGTCTAGTCATCCATCTACCATCTGATGAATCCCAAACTACAACCACACCAATAACTTTCAGTGACAGTTTGGGTCATCACAACTTTATTAAGTTCATTATAAATGCATCTCATTATTTCATAGCATATCTATATTTGGGTTTCTCAATTCCACGATATATACATCTCAAGCAGAGTTGGGTTGCAAACAACTGTGGGCGGTGTGTACCTCCCACTACATCGAGTCACTTTCAGTCGATACGAGGAAACAGACGGTGGTTGTATTTGATGAAAGTTTTATGAAAAAAGTATTTATTTCATCAAACAAAGAAAGGCACGCAGCTGCATAGACAAACAGGTGTCTTGACGTTGGCCTGGGGGATGGGCTTATGACAGTCATAAATACCTCTTTCCCTTTTCCTCTCTATCCTACTGAGGTTACATTTGCAAAACCCATAGAGATTCTGGGAACATCAGAATGTGGGGGTAATTAACTATATTCTGGCAATCCAAACAATTGAACATATGCAGTGGTACTTAACTTTTTAAGGTATAGGGGCAGCATTTTCTCTTTTGGATAAATAGCGTGCCCAATTTCAACTTCCTGCTACTCATGCCAAGAATATAAGATATGCATATTATTAGTAGATTTGGATAGAAAACACTGACGTTTCTAAAACTGTTTGAATCATGTCTGTGAGTATAACAGAACTTATGTAGCAGGCAAAACCCTGAGGACTAACCGCTCAGATCTTTTTTGTTGTTGTTGAGGTCTCTGTCTGTTCAGTGAGTTCTCATTGGGAAACAATATTTCTAAGGCACTTGTTTGCAGTTCCTACCGCTTCCACTGGATGTCGGCAGTCTTTGGAATTTGGTTGAGGTTATTCCTTTGTGCAATGAAGAAGTACGGCCATCTAGAACTGGGTAACACTGTTGAGAGTTGCGCAAGACTTGAAAAGTAGTGTTGGTTTGTTGTCTTCTTTGTATTGAACACAGATAGACCCGTCTTCACTTTGATCGATTATTAACATTATAAAATACCTAAAGTTGTATTACAAAAGTAGTTTGAAATGTTTTGGCAAAGTTTACAGGTAACTTGAAATATTTTTTGTGGTGACGTTAAGAAATTGGAAGCTGTTTTTTTCTGGATCAAACGCGCCAGATAAATGGACATTTTGGATATATATGGGACGGAATTAATCGAACAAAGGACCAATTGTGATGTTTATGGGACATATTGGAGTGCCAACAAAAGAAGCTCGTCAAAGGTAAGGCATGATTTATATTTTTATTTCTGCGTTTTGTGTAGCGCCTGCAGGGTTGAAATATGCTACTTTGTTTACTGTTGTGCTATCAGATAATAGCTTCTTATGCTTTTGCCGAAAGCCTTTAAAATCTGACATGTTGGCTGGATTCACAATGAGTGTAGCTTTAATTGAGTATCTTACATGTGTGATTTAATGAAAGTTTGATATTTATATAATTTTATTTGAATTTGCCGTACTGCATTTTCCCTGGCTTTTGGCTGGGCGTGGGGACGCTAAGCCGTCCCCTATCCTCGAGAGGTTAAAGTACAGTATTGTAACCAAGGGTAGCACACGTTCAATTAAGTATAATGAACCATTGAGGACATTTAAATCTAATGATTGGAGGGAGTACAATGGAATTATCATTATTATTAGGTTTTGTTTGTTTGGGTTTGAGGATATTTCCATGTTTCCCAAAGACACAATATTTTAAAGGGGTACACTCACATATGGAATATTAGAAGATTTATTTTCTGAGTTTTAATTAAACATGTGAATTCTTTTAGATAAAGGGAATGTTCTGGGAACCTGGGATACAACAGGTAGAAAATGTTTGATGTTTTTTCTTTAATATATTTGTATAATATAGTAAGAAACACGACTGTAAAAGGGTGGTATGACTTTTGACCTCTATCATCACTTTCCTTTGTGGTCTGATCAGCCTGTCACGTTCGTTGTATGGAGGAGACCAAGGCGCAGCATAAGATGAATACATACTTTTTAATGAAAACGAAGAACACTTAGCAAACGATACAAAACAACAAACCGAACGTGAAGCTATATAATACTAGTGCAGACACAGGCAACTAGACATAGACATAGAATGCCCACCATATCACACCCTGACCAAACAAAACATAGAAACAAACAACGCAAACTATGGTCAGAGTGTGACACAGCCTCATGGGAGGGCAATTTGAATAATGAATTTAAGGTCATTTGTGACACTGATTTCAAGGTAATTGATTTTTATGATAGAGTTTATAGTTCTTTGACATATTTGTAATTTGAACAAATGAGAAGAAAGAAATGGCATAGCCTTGGACTAATGGTAGACTTATGTTAAATATTCAGGACATAATCGAAGCCAACAGGACAGGGATATATGACATCTGTGGTGATTTAGCATTATTAAGAGCATCGAGATAACCTAAATCAAACTATGTAATAACTTTAGAGATTGCTAACTTAGACAGGTGATTTTTCAGACAGGGAGATAGTGAGACATTTAACACAATATTTGGAAACAACCCATAGTTGATACTGACTGTTATGAGAAAGCGACAGACAGATAGAAGGAAGGGCAGACGGAGAAGCCCTCCCCGCACTGCTGAGACCTTTAGGCTTGAGGGGTAGCATGAGGAGAGAAGATAGAAGGGCAGACGGAGAAGCCCTCCCCCCGCATTGCTGAGACCTTTAGGCTGAGGGGTAGCATGAGGAGAGAAGATAGAAGGGCAGACGGAGAAGCCCTCCCCGCACTGCTGAGACCTTTAGGTTGAGGGGTATGAGGAGAGAAGATAGGGGCAGACGGAGAAGCCCTCCCCGCACTGCTGAGACCTTTAGGGTTGAGGGGTAGCATGAGGAGAGAAGATAGAAGTGACAGAGAATGGGTATATAACAGTTACTGAGTGGAGACAAAAGGGGAATGAAAGCTTAGTTGGTTTAGGACTCAGGTGTTAGACACTGAACCATTGCCTAGAAAATATTCTGCACAACAGGCCAAAATAGTAGCATTAACTAGTGCCTGCGAAATAAGAAAGGAGAGAAAGGTTACTATTTACACAGACAAGCACATAGGCATTTAAAACCAAAGAAGATGAGACACTTGACAGATAATTGTTACAGGATAGCCCTTAACGAACGCCCTGGGTAGAATTGAACATGTGGAAAATGAAAGGGGCGATCCTACAAGATAATGTCTGACATAAGGATAGTTTACTAATCTTACCTGTCATTGTTTAGATATGCGGCAATATTGATACATGGGCAGAGCCCATAAATATAGCAAATGAGAGTTCCAAACTTACTTGGCGGACACGTTTATGGGAACTAAAATATTAGGTCAAGATATTATCCCTAGAGTTGGTTTACTAGGATCTATTTCTTTAAATAATGGATGACAGATTAGCTAATCAGGTAGCACAAATAGAAGGCTAGAGTTTTGGACCAGAACAAGTAGACGTAGAAGTTGAAGATATACTAGCAGAACACATGAGAAGACTGTTTGTTTAACCAAACCCGTATGTCGAAGATTTTGTGTCCAACAGGTGAATTACAGGGGAGAAGGTAATTCACTCAATCAAACCAGGAGACGGGGGTGAATCTAGTCCCTGAGGAGAAAAAAACTTGAAGCAGCCCTGTGAGGAGGACCATACCAGGTTCTGTTAAAATATATATTCGATAATATATCAACCGAGTGTGTAGCTTTTTCCATAACAGCGGGAGGAACAATTACTGTTTACTCAATTGCGCACCAACTCACTCTGAGAGCCCCCACCTCTCCACTTACGCAATGTGATCCTTCACGCTAATTTTTCAAAATAAAAGCCTGAAACTATGTCTAAAGACTGTTGACACCTTAGGGAAGCCACAGAAAAAGGAATCTGGTTGATATCCCTTCAAATGGAGGGACAGGCACGCATAGGAACACAGAGGATTCAAAATAAGAGGCTCTTTCCTGATTGGATTATCCTCCGGCTTTCGCCTGCAATATCAGTTCTGTTATACCCACAGAAAATATTTTTACAGTTTTGGAAACTTTAGAGTGTTTTCTATCCTATTCTGTCAATTATATGCATATTCTAGCATCTGGTCCTGAGAAATAGGCCGTTTACTTTGGGAACGTTATTTTTTCCAAACATAAAAATAGTGCCCCTAGCTTCAAGAGGTTAAATATTGTTAATCCGTTGTGCTCTCCTGATGGAGCGGGTGTGTTCTGTCCTGGGATGGGGCGGGCGGGTGTGTCCTGTCCTGATGGGGCGGGCGGGTGTGTCCTGTCCTGATGGGGCGGGGTGCATTCTGTCCTGATGCGGCTGGTTTGTCGATCCGTCCTGGGATGGGGTGATTATGCCTCCATTCATGCGGGCAGGCTGCAGGGAGTAAAATAAAATATTTTTGTTTGTAGTTGTGTCTGCTACAGTATGTTAAAATATGGCAGAACAATGCCACGCCACTCACCAAATATGCAGTCCTTCTTGGTCGTTTAAGTGGCCCAGCATTGTCTTTATTCAACTTTCTTCTCCATCGGGCTTCCAGGCTCTGGTGTTGTCATTTTGAGTCTCCAATATTATTCAATAGAGATACAATTATTTACGGCTAGCCCAGTGCTATGTTGTGTTTGCTCACTCAGTTACCGTCAAGACACATAGGCCTAACACATCTTATAAAGATTCAAGATGCAATACTAATATGCATTACGAAATAAAATTGTTAGGAATTTTGTCCCTTATAAACAGTACACACATATGCTGAAATACTAGGGATGTTGTGCATAAACACATGCATATCAAAAATAATAAGGCTACCAGCTAGGCTAACTTTATATTGGAATGGAATATGCATGGGGTCCTGACTGAAGTATATTATGTGATAAACTTGCATTACTAATACAAACAGATAAAGTTATTTTACTTAGTTAGCTCTACAAACACTGATGCAACTTTTCCCTGTGAGTTTGTAAGAAGAGCTCCCTAGCAAAACCATAGGAAATCTATTTGCTCACTGGCAACTAGCTAATCAAGAACATACTGTATAATTCATTGTACGACCTTACTTGAATTGTAATTGGACGCCAGTCAAAGACCTGCGGGAATGACAGTTGAGATTGGATTGAGATCATTGCTTTGATGATGCTGATGATGAATGATCCACGCGACCCTCGCGGCAGATAGTTTGAATTTGCTAAGTGAAGAAGGATAAGCACCATGCAGGAGAATATGATGATGTGCAAATATGTCTCCTTTCATGTGTCTCAACCAGTCATCTTTTGAGTAACATACGGCAGACCACCTTTACCATTTTCTCTCCTCTTCTCAATATCTCTCTCCGGACATTTTGCTTTTGTGAGGTTTGAGGATTGATACACTGCAAAAATCTTCCAAACCTGAAGAGGACGTTCCTATCAGACATTTGCAAGATCTTAGGTCAGAGTATCCATTCTAGCCAAGTGGTCAGACGGCAGGTTTTATAGGGTCACTGTTGAATACATTGGGCAGCCAGAGTAGACTGAAAAAGGTTTGAAAGAAAAACAATGACAGATTCTTAGATATGGACAAGCAAGAGAAGGGGCCGTCCACCTCAACCAACAGTTCGTCAGTCACCCGCAACTGAACATTTAAGCTCACTGTGTTCAAGTAACACTTTACACTGTCTGAACACAGTGAAGATGTCAGATCAATACCCCTTTCTGCAGAGCAGAGACAAAACACAGCCAGTACATCTCTCTATGGTGGCAAAGCACCCGCCCTGGTGAGACAGCATCCACCAACCCCAATTGAACAGCACACACCAACCCCAGTTGATAGCATACCCCAGCCCTCATGAGACGGCACACACCCACCCTGGTGAAACAGCATCCAACAGCAGTGAGACAGCATCTACTAGCAGTGGGATAGCATCCACCAGCAGTGGGACAGCTCCCTAGCCCCGTGGGACAGCACACACCAGCCCCCACTGGGATGGAGCGTGATCAGTCTCAGTGGGAAAGCATGCACCAGCCCTCACTGATGGAACGCACCAGTCTCAGTGGGAAAGCATGCACCAGCCTCCACTGTATGGAATGCACCAGTCTCAGTGGGAAAGCATGCACCAGCCCCCACTGTATGAAACGCACCTGTCTCATTTGGACAGAACGCACCAGCCCCCACTGGATGGAACGCACCAGTCGCAGTGGGACAGAACGCACCAGACTCCACTGTATGGAATGCACCAGTCTCAGTGGGAAAGCATGCACCAGCCCTCACTGGATGGAACGCACCAGTCTCAGTGGGAAAGCATGCACCAGCCCTCACTGGATGGAACGCATCAGTCTCAGTGGGAAAGCATGCACCAGCCCTCACTGGATGGAACGCACCAGTCGCAGTGGGAAAGCATGCACCAGCCCTCACTGGATGGAACGCATCAGTCGAGTGGGAAAGCATGCACCAGCCCTCACTGGATGGAACGCACCAGTCGCAGTGGGAAAGCATGCACCAGCCTCCACTGTATGGAATGCACCAGTCTCAGTGGGAAAGCATGCACCAGCCCCCACTGTATGAAACGCACCTGTCTCATTTGGACAGAACGCACCAGCCCCCACTGGATGGAACGCACCAGTCGCAGTGGGACAGAACGCACCAGACTCACTGTATGGAATGCACCAGTCTCAGTGGGAAAGCATGCACCAGCCCTCACTGGATGGAACGCACCAGTCTCAGTGGGAAAGAACGCACCAGCCCTCACTGGATGGAACGCATCAGTCTCAGTGGGAAAGCATGCACCAGCCCTCACTGGATGGAACGCACCAGTCGCAGTGGGAAAGCATGCACCAGCCCTCACTGGATGGAACGCACCAGTCGCAGTGGGAAAGCATGCACCAGCCCTCACTGGATGGAACGCACCAGTCGCAGTGGGAAAGCATGCACCAGCCCTCACTGGGATGGAACGCATCAGCCCCCACTGTATGGAATGCACCAGTCTCAGTGGGAAAGCATGCACCAGCCCCCACTGTATGGAACGCACCTGTCTCATTTGGACAGAACGCACCAGCCCCCACTGGATGCAACGCACCAGTCGCAGGGACAGAACGCACCAGCCTCCACTGTATGGAATGCACCAGTCTCAGTGGGAAAGCATGCACCAGCCCCCACTGTATGGAACGCACCTGTCTCATTTGGACAGAACGCACCAGCCCCCACTGGATGGAACGCACCAGTCGCAGTGGGACAGAACGCACCAGCCTCCACTGTATGGAATGCACCAGTCTCAGTGAGAAAGCATGCACCAGCCCCCACTGTATGGAACGCACCTGTCTCATTTGGACAGAACGCACCAGCCCCCACTGTATGGAACGCACCTGTCTCATTTGGACAGAACGCACCAGCCCCCACTGGATGGAACGCACCAGTCGCAGTGGGAAAGAACGCACCAGCCTCCACTGTATGGAACGCACCAGTCGCAGTGGGACAGAACGCACCAGCCTCCACTGTATGGAATGCACCAGTCTCAGTGGAAAGCATGCACCAGCCCTCACTGGATGGAACGCACCAGTCTCAGTGGGAAAGCATGCACCAGCCCCCACTGTATGGAACGCACCAGTCTCAGTGGGACAGAACGCACCAGCCCACACTGGATGGAACGCACCAGTCGCAGTGGGACAGAACGCACCAGCCTCCACTGTATGGAATGCACCAGTTTCAGTGGGAAAGCATGCACCAGCCCCCACTGTATGGAACGCACCAGTCTCAGTGGACAGAACGCACCAGCCCACACTGTATGGAATGCACCAGTCGCAGTGGGACAGAACGCACCAGCCTCCACTGTATGGAATGCACCAGTCTCAGTGGGAAAGCATGCACCAGCCCCCACTGTATGGAACGCACCAGTCTCAGTGGGACAGAACGCACCAGCCCACACTGGATGGAAAGCACCAGTCGCAGTGGGACAGAACGCACCAGCCTCCACTGTATGGAATGCACCAGTCTCAGTGGGAAAGCATGCACCAGCCCCCACTGTATGGAACGCACCAGTCTCAGTGGGACAGAACGCACCAGCCCACACTGGATGGAACACACCAGTCGCAGTGGGGACAGAACGCACCATCCTACACTGTATGGAATGCACCAGTCTCAGTGGGAAAGCATGCACCAGCCCCCACTGTATGGAACGCACCAGTCTCAGTGGGACAGAACGCACCAGCCCCCACTGGATAGAACGCACCAGTCGCAGTGGGACAGAACGCACCAGCCCCTCACTGTATGGAATGCACCAGTCGCAGTGGGACAGAACGCACCAGCCCTCACTGGATGGAACGCATCAGTCTCAGTGGGACAGAACGCACCAGCCCCCACTGGATGGAACGCACCAGTCTCAGTGGGACAGAACGCACCAGCCCCCACTGGATAGAACGCACCAGTCGCAGTGGGACAGAACGCACCAGCCCTCACTGTATGGAATGCACCAGTCGCAGTGGGACAGAACGCACCAGCCCTCACTGGATGGAACGCATCAGTCTCAGTGGGACAGAACGCACCAGCCCCCACTGTATGGAACGCACCAGTCTCAGTGGGAAAGCATGCACCAGCCCCCACTGTATGGAACGCACCAGTCTCAGTGGGACAGAACGCACCAGCCCACACTGGATGGAAAGCACCAGTCGCAGTGGGACAGAACGCACCAGCCTCCACTGTATGGAATGCACCAGTCTCAGTGGGAAAGCATGCACCAGCCCCTACTGTATGGAACGCACCAGTCTCAGTGGGACAGAACGCACCAGCCCACACTGGATGGAACGCACCAGTCGCAGGGACAGAACGCACCAGCCCTCACTGTATGGAATGCACCAGTCTCAGTGGGAAAGCATGCACCAGCCCCCACTGTATGGAACGCACCTGTCTCATTTGGACAGAACGCACCAGCCCCCACTGGATGGAACGCACCAGTCGCAGTGGGACAGAACGCACCAGCCTCCACTGTATGGAATGCACCAGTCTCAGTGGGAAAGCATGCACCAGCCCCCACTGTATGGAACGCACCTGTCTCATTTGGACAGAACGCACCAGCCCCACTGGATGGAACGCACCAGTCGCAGTGGGACAGAACGCACCAGCCTCCACTGTATGGAATGCACCAGTCTCAGTGAGAAAGCATGCACCAGCCCCCACTGTATGGAACGCACCTGTCTCATTTGGACAGAACGCACCAGCCCCCACTGTATGGAACGCACCTGTCTCATTTGGACAGAACGCACCAGCCCCCCACTGGATGGAACGCACCAGTCGCAGTGGAAAGAACGCACCAGCCTCCACTGTATGGAACGCACCAGTCGCAGTGGGACAGAACGCACCAGCCTCCACTGTATGGAATGCACCAGTCTCAGTGGGAAAGCATGCACCAGCCCCCACTGTATGGAACGCACCAGTCTCAGTGGGAAAGCATGCACCAGCCCCCACTGTATGGAACGCACCAGTCTCAGTGGGTGCATGCACCAGCCCTCACTGGATGGAACGCACCCAGTCGCAGTGGGAAAGCATGCACCAGCCCCACTGTATGGAACGCACCAGTCGCAGTGGGGAAAGCATGCACCAGCCCTCACTGGATGGAACGCACCAGTCTCAGTGGGAAAGCATGCACCAGCCCTCACTGGATGGAACGCACCAGTCTCAGTGGGAAAGCATGCACCAGCCCTCACTGGATGGAACGCACCAGTCGCAGTGGGAAAGCATGCACCAGCCCTCACTGGATGGAACGCATCAGTCTCAGTGGGAAAGCATGCACCAGCCTCACTGGATGGAACGCACCAGTCGCAGTGGAAAGCATGCACCCCACTGTATGGAATGCACCAGTCGCAGTGGGAAAGCATGCACCAGCCCTTACTGGATGGAACGCACCAGTCTCAGTGGGAAAGCATGCACTCCTCACTGGATGGAACGCACCAGTCGCAGTGGGACAGAACGCACCAGCCCACACTGGATGGAACGCACCAGTTTCAGTGGGACAGAACGCACCATCCTCCACTGTATGGAATGCACCAGTCTCAGTGGGAAAGCATGCACCAGCCCTCACTGGATGGAACGCACCAGTCTCAGTGGGACAGAACGCACCAGCCCACACTGTATGGAACGCACCAGTCGCAGTGGGACAGAACGCACCAGCCTCCACTGTATGGAATGCACCAGTCTCAGTGGGAAAGCATGCACCAGCCCCCACTGTATGGAACGCACCAGTCTCAGTGGGACAGAAACGCACCAGCCCCCACTGTATGGAACTCACCAGTCTCAGTGGGAAAGCATGCACCAGCCCCATTGTATGGAACGCACCAGTCTCAGTGGGAAAGCATGCACCAGCCCCGGTGGGACAGCACGCACCAGCCCCCAATGGATGGAACGCACCAGTCTCAGTGGGACAGCACGCACCAGCCCCAGTGGGACAGCACGCACCAGCCCTCACTGGATGGAAGATACTGTACCAGCCCCAGTGGGACAGCACGCTCCAGCCCTCACTGGATGGAACATACTGTACCAGTCCCAGTGGGACAGAACGCACCAGCCCCCACTGGATGGAACATACTGTACCAGTCCCAGTGGGACAGAACGCACCAGCCCCCACTGGATGGAACGCACCAGTTCCAGTGGGACAGCACGCACCAGCCGCATGGCAGCCATGTGATGGTTGCAGGGACGAGGTCAAAAAATCCTTTGTGACAAGGTCAGGATGGAGGAAGTAATTTTGAGAATAGGTAAGTCATTAATATTATGTCACCTATCAAAACTTGAATTGTAACAATTTTGAAAAACTTCTCCAACCCATTTCTGTTGTTTTGTTTTTGTTTACCTTTGGAAGAGTGATTTTGGCCTTGAACACAAAATAATGAATGTACTGTATGTGCTATTGTCTCCTCTCAGACCCAGTCCAGATCCGCGCTCTCTCATTGACATCGTTGGAGAGAAACACTGTGAGCTACAGGAGAGAAGGCCATCAGTGCCGTCCGGCAAGCAAGTTGTTTCCTGACGACATGGCAAGATTCCCGGGGAAGCAGGTCCTCGACCGGAAGAAGGTCAGTGGAATTCAAATTATTTTCTCAAGCTATAGGTTACTTTGTTGCCAAAACTGCCTTCTACTAAATTGTTTTGTAATTCACCACTGCAATCAACTCAAATCAAGTTTCTGAAAACTCTATCTTAAATATCTCAAACAAACCAAAATCCCCAATGTCCTTGTAAGACGTTTGTGTTTCAAGACTTTAATAATAAATAAAAAAATATATATATAAAAAGATCTGGAGGATATCTGAGTGAGCAACAGATTTTGTCCTATGGGGATTGTCTATAGTGAAACATTTAGTTTACAATTTACATAGTCTTACTCATTTGGCAGAGGATGTTCCATTTCACAACTGCTCACTTGATGACCTTAGTTGCTTTGAGTTTGACAACCATTTTCAGGAGCTTAAACATGCCATCAAAAGCCCACATAATCCATTGGTACATGTAACGAGGCTGTGAAGCTCAGTTATATCTACACTTATTTTGTCTGAGAGGGTAAGACTTACTGTGAGAACGTTCTACCTCCACCTGGCTATACCATCATTTTAACATATTGCAGCACCTCATGGTCGAAGTGTGTTTCAAAAGATGCTCAAACCACAGACTACTTTGCATGATTATACAAAAGTAATGTTGCTTCCAACCCTGGTGCTGGTGACATTAAAGAGATGATGTTGAATAAAACATCTAACTGATATTAAAGACTGACTTTGGCCTATGTAAAACATGTTTAATTATGAATTACTATATATATCAGTCTATGTAAACCTACACAGTCATTACAGTAAATGTGTCCCGTTTGCCAAAGGGACAACAGAACAAAGAGAATCGCAGATGTTTATACATTGGCAATATTATATTTATTGGCATCCTAAAATGTGCTCAGTTTTGCCCCGGATGCTTATGTTGGTAAGGATGGTTAAAGGTGCTGCAGTGATCAAATAAAACAACTTAGTTTCCATGTTCTCAGAATATAGTGCATTCTGAATGTTTTCAGAGCCCTTGACTTTCTCCACATTTTGTTAGTCCTATAGGGGCAGTATTTCATTTTTGGATAAAAGACGTGCCCGTTTTTAGCGCAATATTTTGTCACGAAAAGATGCTCGACTATGCTTGGATAGTTAGCTTAGCTTGATAGTTTTGGAAAGAAGACACTCTGACGTTTCCAGAACTGCAAAGATTTTCACTGTGAGTGCCATAGAACAAAATCTACAGGCAAAACCAAGATGTTTGAGCGACCAGGAAATCAACAGGATTTCTGAAGGCACGTTTTCCATGATCGCCTTATATGGCTGTGAATGCAACAGGAATGAACGGACACTTCCTATCGTTTCCCCAGGTGTCTGCAGCATTGTGACGTATTTGTAAGCATATCATTGGAAGATTGACCATAAGAGACTACAATTGCCAAGTGTCCCGCACGGTGTCTGCGTGGAAATTGGTGCGCAAAAGTCAGCTACCAGTATTTTTCCATCCGAATCAGAGAAGAATGCACGCTTCCAGGGACGGCATTTCAATGAAGAGATATATGACAAAACACCTTGAGGATTGATTCAAACAACGTTTTCCATGTTTCAGTCGATATTATGGAGTTAATTCGGAAAAAGTTCGACGTTTAGGTGACTGAATTTTCGGTTAGTTTCGGTAGCCAAATGCATAGTAACAAAGCGGAGCGTTGTGTCCTACACAAGCATCTTTCAGGAAAAACTGGACATCTGCTATGTAACTGAGAGTCTCCTCATTGAAACATCTGAAGTTCTTCAAAGGTAAATAATTTTATTTGATCCCTTTGCTGGTTTTTGTGAATATGTTGCGTGCTAAATGCTAACGCTAAATGCTAAGCTAGCTATCACCACTCTTACACAAATTATTGATTTTCTCTGGTTCTAAAGCATATTTTGAAAATCTGAGACGACAGGATTGTTAAAGAAAGGATAAGCTTGAGGGCAGGCATATTTATTTCATTTCATTTGCAATTTTAGAAATCGCTAATGTTGCGTTATGGTAATGAGCTTGAGGCTGTAGTCACGATCCCGCATGCGGGATGGGGCGGACTACAGTTTAGGGGTGCTTAGAGTGATCAAATAAAAACAACTTAGTTTCCATGTTCTCAGAATATAGTGCATTCTGAATGTTTTCAGAGCCCTTGACTTTC
>NW_026289559.1:0-3514 GCF_023373465.1 Oncorhynchus keta | reverse complement strand
CAGGGGTGTCAAAGTCAAATGGACGGAGAGGCCAAATAAAGAATTTAGCTACAAGCCGAGGCCGGACTGATTCGAATGTTCATTGAAAAATTTTAAATAGCGCATATAGTCTAGTGAACCTAATTGAACCTACTGAAAACCTAACAAATATATTCCAATATGATCAGATAAATAAAGCAATATTTTCTTATGGCTCTGTCAGTAATCTTTAATTTTCAACAGACACAAAAGACAAAGTTTCCTTTATATAAAATCCCCATAACATGAACATTAAATGAAAGAAACCGGTATTCAAGGCACCATCAGTAGCCTATATTTTCTATTTTAGCAAAAGTGAGCTAAGTTTGCTTAAGAAAAAAACAATAATAATGAATTTTCTATCATCCATCTCAACTGAATATTTTAAAATATAATTGGATTGAAATACAATAAAATAAAGTTGCAAAATCTATTAATCAAAAACAACACTTTGTTTAAGGAGAAGTAACATGCAGTGAAAACAAATATTAAACTTTAACTTTTAAACTTGAACTGAGTAAAAACTCTAAATATGTGATTGCACAGTAATGTTCACTTGTTTGAGGTTGAGGGTGATACTTGAGTGGTGTCCATCTTTTCCACAAGTTCATCAATGTTCGAGGTAAGGCTCTGAGCTGAAATCCTCAGAATTGAGTGGAGGTGTTCAGCAGTAAGTCGACTTCTGTGTGATGTTTTGTTCAAGTTCATCAAGAAAACAGTTATTCACACAGGTATGATGCTGCCAAACATATGACAACGTTTGAGCAGCCTGGATGCGCAGCTGGGGCATTGTGTGGGGAGGAAAGCGGTCGAACTCGCAGCACCCCTGCCACATATTTGCCCTCAGTGCATCATTGCGTTGGAGGTCAATCAACTCCATTTGGAGGTTTGGTGATGAGCTTTCCCGCTCAGCAGCAAATGGGTTACCGAGCAGTTCAACCTGCTTTTGTGCTTCAAAGTCAAGCAAATCGGCGTCGAAGTCAGCGGCAAGCATACCTGCTTTTATCAGCCAACTGTAAACAGAGGCAGCACTGGTAGAGCTTCTCTTCATGGTCTGGCAGCTGGGAAAGTGGCTCAGATTTTCTTTCCGCATCTCGTCTCCCACAGAGTCAGTTTGGTTTAAATGCCTTCACTGCTGGCTGTACATATCAGAGATGGCCGATCCCGACCCTGCAGCTGCAAGTTCATTGCATTCAGATGACTCGTAATGTCACACAGAAAAGCCATTTCACACAGAAACATTTCGTCATGGGTTGTGTTGTGTCTTTCCTTGCTGTCCAAGAACAGGCAAATCCTCCGAAGCTTGAAACATCTTTGAAGCACCTTTCCTGATCAGCCATCGCACTCTCGTGTGATAGAGCAAATCACATGCTCTACGTTTCTAACTCGTCAGAAATGCCTTGAACTAGGTGAGTTCAAGCTCTTTGGCTCAGATAAAGTTAACTCGTGCGCGTGATGATGCTATATTACATGCATCCATTTTCAGGCTTTACCACTGTGCGCTTCCTGGTGTATGATACAATGATAAGCTGTCAGCTCACCTGTCGCGTTTTCCTCTTGCATCTTTTCCGTATCTTCGCCACCAGTCCGCTCCTGATGTCCACCATGCGCAGGTGCTCCGTGGTTATCAAACCTAGGTTTTCCCAAAGGCAGCTCCATCTCATTTACATCTTGACACCTCTTCATACAAATCATTGCCCCGTGAGTTGTGCCATGCACCAGGACGTAAAGCCAAAAACTCCTCTGATCACGCTTAGGCTGGAGTCCACTCCATGGATGAAAATTGACAACTGGGCAATGTCGAAATGTCGGTGCTTCATCCACAGCCAAGGAATATACAATGAATCTTTTCCCTTTTTCACAGGCTGCTCTTTTAGATTGATGGACAACTGGTCTACTCTCTCCGGCAATGGTGTTTCTGCTCAGACTCACATTTAAAAGAGTTGCCTCTTTTCTGGGCAAACTGTCGTCACAAACTTTAATCATGCAGTTTTGATGAAATCCCCTCCGTAAATGGTCGGGCTGATTTAGCGATCTCTTCTGCCAAAATAAAACTAGCCTTGACAGCAGCCTGGCCTTGTGATTTGGCTTTTTTGAACAGAGCCTGTCGAGATTTGAGGCCTCGTTTTAATTCCTCTGCCTTTTGTAGCCTTTGTTCCATGTCCATATTCTTGTTTTTGTCCGCGTGTTTCGTTTCATAATGTCGTCTCAGATTACTACTCTTTCAGTACTTCACACTTTCTCTCACACAGAAGACACAGGTTTTCCAGCTACCTCCGTGAACAAATACTCCGACTCCCACCTTGTTTGAAACCTCGGTTCTCAGTGTCCACCTTCCGTTTTGCCATTTTTGATGGGTATCTGAAAGTTAATTTTACTGTGATGCTGACAACTGCTGTGCCAATAAATATTGAAATGAAGCAGCCTACTGCTCGGTGCGTCACCGTTGCATTGTGGGAAATGTAGTATTGGTGCGTGTAAAAGATCTGCGGGCTGCCGGCTTGCTGCGGTCTGCGGGCCGGTTCTAATAATAAATCAAGATCATCCCAGGGGCCGTAAAAAACCTTCTCGCGGGCCGGATGTGGCCCGCGGGCCTTGACTCTGACATATGTGCTGTAGATGATATTACATACACTATAGATATATTAGATACACTGTAGATAATATGGTGTATTCTGGAATTCTCTCTCTCTCTGTGTGTCTCTCTCTCTGTCTCTCTCTCTCTCTCTCTCTCTCTCTCTCTCTCTCTCTCTCTCGCTCTCTCTCTCTCTCTCTCTCTTTCTCTCTCTCTCTCTGTCTCTCTCTCTCTCTCGCTCTCTCTCTATCTCTCTCTCTCTCTCTCTCTCTCTCTCTCTCTCTCTCACCTCTCTCTATCTCTCTCTCTGTCTTTCTCCCTCTCTCTATCTCTCTCTCTCTCTCTACCTCTCTCTATCTCTCTCTCTGTCTTTCTCTCTCTCTCTGTCTTTCTCCCTCTCTCTATCTCTCTCTCTCTCTCTCTGTTTCTCTCTCTGTCTCTCTCTGTTTCTCTCTCTCTCTCTCTGTTTCTCTCTCTCTGTCTCTCTCTGTTTCTCTCTCTCTCTCTCTCTCTGTTTCTCTCTCTCTCTCTCTCGCTCTCTCTCTCTCTGTTTCTCTCTCTCTCTCTTTCTCTCTCTCTCTGTTTCTCTCTCTCTCTCTCTCTCTCTGTTCTCTCTCTGTCTCTCTCTGTTTCTCTCTCTCTCTCTGTCTCTCTCTGTCTCTCTCTCTCTGACCTCTTTTTGCTGACTGCTCTTTTGTCATTCATGTCCCTGGTGTTCAGCTTTCCTACTAATCCAGTGGTTTGGTCACGTCACTTTCACTGACTGTGTGTGTGAGTGTGTATGAGTTTGTGTGAGTGTGTGTGTGTATGAGTTTGTGTGCATGCGTGTATTTGCTGAAAACAGTGTAAGTTATCAACATGAAACAGGCAAGCGGATTGTCCAGCTTTGCGTGGGTTTTAATTTCATTGGGGAAATAGGGC
>NW_026289558.1:0-21230 GCF_023373465.1 Oncorhynchus keta | reverse complement strand
CACACACACGCGACATGAGCAGATTAACTTGGTCAAAGTATTTCTTTATCAAAGACAATTAACTGATTAGATGTTGCAACAGTGTTCATTATATTGCTGCTGGATGTAGTGGAGAGTAGAATCATAATTGTCACATTTTTTCTTTCTTTTTTTCATTGTGACTGAAAGTGTCAGGTTGAGAAAGAAAGACAGAGGGAGAGATTATACAGGACAGGTAGGACCAGGGTTTGTGCTTTTTTATTTTACCAGGTAATTTGACTAAGAAGACCTTCTCATTTACAGCAACAAAACAGGGGAATAGTTACAGGGGAGAGGAAGGGGAGATGAATGAACCTATTGGAAGTTGGGGATAATTAGCTAGCCATGGAATGAGTGCCAGATTGGGAATTTAGTTTACACCCTTACTCTTACGATAAGAGTCATGGGATCTTTAATGACCTCAGAGAGTCAGGACACCGGGGTTAACACCCCTACTCTTACGATAAGAGTCATGGGATCTTTAGTGACCTCAGAGAATCAGGACACCCATTTAACAGACAGCACTCTACACAGGGTAATGTCCCAAATCACTGCCCTGGGGAATATTTCTTTAGACTCGTGCTTTATGTCTCTTTCAAATGTCAATATGCCTTGTATACTGTTGTTTAGGATAGTTATCATTGCTTTAGTTTACAGTGGAGCCCTCTACAAAATAGCTTCCAATACTTCCAATACAAACTCTACTCAGCAAACTGGATGCAGTTTATCACAGGGCCATCTGTTTTGTTGCCAAAGTGCCTTAAACCACTCACCACTGCGACCTGTATGCTCTAGTCGGCTGGTCCTCGCTACATATTGGTCTTCAGACCCACTGGCTCAGGGTCATCTATAAGTCCATGCTAGGTAAAGCTCCGCCTTATCTCAGCTCACTGGTCACGATAACAACACTCACCCGAAGCACACGCTCCAGCAGGTATATTTCACTAGTCATCCTCTAAGCCAGTCTCTGCTGCCAGTGACTGGAACGAATTGCAAAAAATCGCTGAAGCTGGAGACTTACATTTCCCTCACTGACTTTAAACATCAACTGTCTGAGCAGCAAACCAATCTCTGCAGCTGTACATAGTCCATCTGTAAATAGCCCACCCAAGCTACCTACCTCATCCCCATATTGTTTTTAATTATTTTGCTGCTATTTTGCACACCAGTATTTCTACTTACATCTGCTCATCATCATCTGCTCATCATCATTCCAGTGTTAATCTGCTAAATTGTCATTTATTTGATACTATGGCTTATTTATTGCCTTACCTGCTCACACCATTTGCACACAATGTATATAGACTTTCTTTTTTTCTATTGTGTTATTGACTGTACGCTTGTTTATTCCATGTGTAACTCTGTGTTGTTGTTTGTGTCGCACTGCTTTGCTTTATCTTGGCCAGGTCGCAGTTGTAAATGAGAATTTGTTCTCGTCTAGCTAACCTGGTTAAATAAAGGTGAAATCAAAAATCAAAAAAGAGTGCCTCCTATTGGTCCTCCAAAACCAATTCTAGCAGCATCTGGTCCAATCCCATCCAAGACCAACCCTGCTTAGTTTCAGAGACAAGCCAGCAGTGGGATGCAGGGTGGTCTGCTTCTGTTTGTGTAGCGAAAGGAACACTCCAGACAGGAACTACTACACTCCAAACAGGAACTACTACACTCCAGACAGGAACTACTACACTCCAGACAGGAAATACTACACTCCAGACAGGAACTACTACACTCCAAACAGGAACTACTACACTCCAGACAGGAACTACTACACTCCAGACAGGAACTACTCCACAGAGGTGCTTTGCAGCAGGGGTAAGGTAGAAGGAGGAGAAGAGGAGAAGAGGAGAAGAGGGGCAGGAGAGGAGGAACAGAGGGAGAAGAGGGGCAGGAGAGGAGGAACAGAGGGAGAAGAGGGGGAGGAGAGGAGGAACAGAGGGAGAAGAGGGGGAGGAGAGGAGGAACAGAGGGAGAAGAGGGGCAGGAGAGGAGGAACAGAGGGAGAAGAGGGGCAGGAGAGGAGGGACAGAGGGATAAGAGGGGCAGGAGAGGAGGAACAGAGGGAGAAGAGGGGCAGGAGAGGAGGGACAGAGGGATAAGAGGGGCAGGAGAGGAGGAACAGTGGGAGAAGAGGGGCAGGAGAGGAGGGACAGAGGGAGAAGAGGGGCAGGAGAGGAGGAACAGAGGGAGAAGAGGGGCAGGAGAGGATGAACAGAGGATGAACAGAGGAGGAACAGAGGAGGAACAGAGGGAGAAGAGGGGGAGGAGAGGAGGAACAGAGGGAGAAGAGGGGCAGGAGAGGAGGAACAGAGGGAGAAGAGGGGCAGGAGAGGAGGAACAGAGGGAGAAGAGGGGGAGGAGAGGAGGAACAGAGGGAGAAGAGGGGCAGGAGAGGATGAACAGAGGGAGAAGAGGGGCAGGAGAGGATGAACAGAGGGAGAAGAGGGGCGGGAGAGGAGGAACAGAGGGAGAAGAGGGGCAGGAGAGGAGGAACAGAGGGAGAAGAGGGGCAGGAGAGGAGGAACAGAGGGAGAAGAGGGGGAGGAGAGGAGGAACAGAGGGAGAAGAGGGGGAGGAGAGGAGGAACAGAGGGAGAAGAGGGGCAGGAGAGGAGGAACAGGGGAGAAGAGGGGCAGGAGAGGAGGGACAGAGGGATAAGAGGGGCAGGAGAGGAGGAACAGTGGGAGAAGAGGGGCAGGAGAGGAGGGACAGAGGGAGAAGAGGGGCAGGAGAGGAGGAACAGAGGGAGAAGAGGGGCAGGAGAGGATGAACAGAGGGAGAAGAGGGGCAGGAGAGGAGGAACAGATGGAGGGGTGGAGTAGGGTTGAATGGCGGGATCCTGTGTAGCGAGGTTTAATGAGATTTACCTCCCAAAACGTGGGGTAATTACTGCGAGAAACTGTTAAATTACAATACATTCTTTATCTGAACAACATGACGTGAAATGGAACTGTTACATTATATGCCTAATTCTGGCTTCTGGCTTCTCTGTGGCCTCTGAATGAATCATCAAAGCTCAGGGAGGGACTTGAGCTCCAGTTATTGTCATCCATTTCCATGACAGTGATGTCCTGTTGCACCCTCTACAACCACTGTGATTATTATTATTTGACCATGCTGGTCATTTATGAACATTTGAACATCTTGGCCATGTTCTGTTATAATCTCCACCCGGCACAGCCAGAAGAGGCCTGGCCACCCCTCAGAACCTGGTTCCTGTCTAGGTTTCTTCCTAGGTTTTGGCCTTTCTAGGGAGTTTTTCCTAGCCACCGTGCTTCTACGCCTGCATTGCTTGCTGTTTGGGGTTTAAGGCTGGGTTTCTGTACATCACTTTGAGATATCAGCTGATGTACGAAGGGCTGTATAAATACATTTGATTTGATTTGACAGACAGCCCATCTCAGGGTGGGGACAGACAGCCCATCTCATGGTAGGGAGGGACAGACAGCCCATCTCAGGGTGGGGGACAGAGGGCCCATCTCAGGGTGGGGTCAGATGGTGGTAGACTATAGCAGTTATTAATTCAGACCCATAACCATTCAGATGGTGGTAGACTATAGCAGTTATTAATTCAGACCCATAACCATTCAGATGGTGGTAGACTATAGCAGTTATTAATTCAGACCCATAACCATTCAGATGGTGGTAGACTATAGCAGTTATTAATTCAGACCCATAACCATTCAGATGGTGGTAGACTATAGCAGTTATTAATTCAGACCCATAACCATTCAGACCCATAACCATTCAGATGGTGGTAGACTATAGCAGTTATTAATTCAGACCCATAACCATTCAGATGGTGGTAGACTATAGCAGTTATTAATTCAGACCCATAACCATTCAGACCCATAACCATTCAGACCCATAACCATTCAGATGGTGGTAGACTATAGCAGTTATTAATTCAGACCCATAACCATTCAGATGGCGGTAGACTATAGCAGTTATTAATTCAGACCCATAACCATTCAGACCCATAACCATTCAGATGGTGGTAGAGTATAGCAGTTATTAATTCAGACCCATAACCATTCAGATGGTGGTAGACTATAGCAGTTATTAATTCAGACCCATAACCATTCAGACCCATAACCATTCAGATGGTGGTAGACTATAGCAGTTATTAATTCAGACCCATAACCATTCAGATGGTGGTAGACTATAGCAGTTATTAATTCAGACCCATAACCATTCAGATGGTGGTAGACTATAGCAGTTATTAATTCAGACCCATAACCATTCAGATGGTGGTAGACTATAGCAGTTATTAATTCAGACACATAACCATTCAGATGGTGGTAGACTATAGCAGTTATTAATTCAGACCCATAACCATTCAGACCCATAACCATTCAGATGGTGGTAGACTATAGCAGTTATTAATTCAGACCCATAACCATTCAGATGGTGGTAGACTATAGCAGTTATTAATTCAGACCCATAACCATTCAGACCCATAACCATTCAGACCCATAACCATTCAGATGGTGGTAGACTATAGCAGTTATTAATTCAGACCCATAACCATTCAGATGGTGGTAGACTATAGCAGTTATTAATTCAGACCCATAACCATTCAGACCCATAACCATTCAGATGGTGGTAGACTATAGCAGTTATTAATTCAGACCCATAACCATTCAGATGGTGGTAGACTATAGCAGTTATTAATTCAGACCCATAACCATTCAGACCCATAACCATTCAGATGGTGGTAGACTATAGCAGTTATTAATTCAGACCCATAACCATTCAGATGGTGGTAGACTATAGCAGTTATTAATTCAGACCCATAACCATTCAGATGGTGGTAGAGTATAGCAGTTATTAATTCAGACCCATAACCATTCAGATGGTGGTAGACTATAGCAGTTATTAATTCAGACACATAACCATTCAGATGGTGGTAGACTATAGCAGTTATTAATTCAGACCCATAACCATTCAGATGGTGGTAGACTATAGCAGTTATTAATTCAGACCCATAACCATTCAGACCCATAACCATTCAGATGGTGGTAGACTATAACAGTTATTAATTCAGACCCATAACCACTCAGACCCATAACCATTCAGATGGTGGTAGACTATAGCAGTTATTAATTCAGACCCATAACCATTCAGATGGTGGTAGACTATAGCAGTTATTAATTCAGACCCATAACCATTCAGATGGTGGTAGACTATAGCAGTTATTAATTCAGACCCATAACCATTCAGACCCATAACCATTCAGGTGGTGGTAGACTATAGCAGTTATTAATTCAGACCCATAACCATTCAGATGGTGGTAGACTATAGCAGTTATTAATTCAGACCCATAACCATTCAGACCCATAACCATTCAGATGGTGGTAGACTATAGCAGTTATTAATTCAGACACATAACCATTCAGATGGTGGTGGACTATAACAGTTATTAATTCAGACCCATAACCATTCAGATGGTGGTAGACTATAGCAGTTATTAATTCAGACCCATAACCATTCAGATGGTGGTAGACTATAGCAGTTATTAATTCAGACCCATAACCATTCAGATGGTGGTAGACTATAGCAGTTATTAATTCAGACCCATAACCATTCAGATGGTGGTAGACTATAACAGTTATTAATTCAGACCCATAACCATTCAGATGGTGGTAGACTATAACAGTTATTAATTCAGACCCATAACCATTCAGATGGTGGTAAGCTAATGCAGTTATTTATTCAGACCCATAACCATTCAGATGGTGGTAGACTATAGCAGTTATTAATTCAGACCCATAACCATTCAGACCCATAACCATTCAGATGGCGGTAGACTATAGCAGTTATTAATTCAGACCCATAACCATTCAGATGGTGGTAGACTATAGCAGTTATTAATTCAGACCCATAACCATTCAGACCCATAACCATTCAGACCCATAACCATTCAGACCCATAACCATTCAGACCCATAACCATTCAGATGGCGGTAGACTATAGCAGTTATTAATTCAGAACCATAACCATTCAGATGGTGGTAGACTATAACAGTTATTAATTCAGACCCATAACCATTCAGATGGTGGTAGACTATAACAGTTATTAATTCAGACCCATAACCATTCAGATGGTGGTAGACTATAGCAGTTATTAATTCAGACCCATAACCATTCAGATGGTGGTAGACTATAGCAGTTATTAATTCAGACCCATAACCATTCAGATGGTGGTAGACTATAGCAGTTATTAATTCAGACCCATAACCATTCAGATGGCGGTAGACTATAGCAGTTATTAATTCAGACCCATAACCATTCAGACCCATAACCATTCAGACCCATAACCATTCAGACCCATAACCATTCAGACCCATAACCATTCAGATGGCGGTAGACTATAGCAGTTATTAATTCAGAACCATAACCATTCAGATGGTGGTAGACTATAACAGTTATTAATTCAGACCCATAACCATTCAGATGGTGGTAGACTATAACAGTTATTAATTCAGACCCATAACCATTCAGGTGGTGGTAGACTATAGCAGTTATTAATTCAGACCCATAACCATTCAGATGGTGGTAGACTATAGCAGTTATTAATTCAGACCCATAACCATTCAGATGGTGGTAGACTATAGCAGTTATTAATTCAGACCCATAACCATTCAGATGGTGGTAGACTATAACAGTTATTAATTCAGACCCATAACCATTCAGATGGTGGTAGACTATAGCAGTTATTAATTCAGACCCATAACCATTCAGATGGTGGTAGACTATAGCAGTTATTAATTCAGACCCATAACCATTCAGATGGCGGTAGACTATAGCAGTTATTAATTCAGACCCATAACCATTCAGACCCATAACCATTCAGATGGTGGTAGACTATAGCAGTTATTAATTCAGACCCATAACCATTCAGATGGTGGTAGACTATAGCAGTTATTAATTCAGAACCATAACCATTCAGATGGTGGTAGACTATAGCAGTTATTAATTCAGACCCATAACCATTCAGACCCATAACCATTCAGATGGTGGTAGACTATAGCAGTTATTAATTCAGACCCATAACCATTCAGACCCATAACCATTCAGACCCATAACCATTCAGACCCATAACCATTCAGACCCATAACCATTCAGACCCATAACCATTCAGATGGCGGTAGACTATAGCAGTTATTAATTCAGAACCATAACCATTCAGATGGTGGTAGACTATAACAGTTATTAATTCAGACCCATAACCATTCAGATGGTGGTAGACTATAGCAGTTATTAATTCAGACCCATAACCATTCAGATGGTGGTAGACTATAGCAGTTATTAATTCAGACCCATAACCATTCAGATGGTGGTAGACTATAACAGTTATTAATTCAGACCCATAACCATTCAGATGGTGGTAGACTATAGCAGTTATTAATTCAGACCCATAACCATTCAGATGGCGGTAGACTATAGCAGTTATTAATTCAGACCCATAACCATTCAGACCCATAACCATTCAGATGGTGGTAGACTATAGCAGTTATTAATTCAGACCCATAACCATTCAGATGGTGGTAGACTATAGCAGTTATTAATTCAGAACCATAACCATTCAGATGGTGGTAGACTATAGCAGTTATTAATTCAGACCCATAACCATTCAGACCCATAACCATTCAGATGGTGGTAGACTATAGCAGTTATTAATTCAGACCCATAACCATTCAGACCCATAACCATTCAGACCCATAACCATTCAGATGGTGGTAGACTATAACAGTTATTAATTCAGACCCATAACCATTCAGATGGTGGTAGGCTATAGCAGTTATTAATTCAGACCCATAACCATTCAGACCCATAACCATTCAGACCCATAACCATTCAGATGGTGGTAGACTATAGCAGTTATTAATTCAGACCCATAACCATTCAGATGGTGGTAGACTATAGCAGTTATTAATTCAGACCCATAACCATTCAGATGGTGGTAGGCTATAGCAGTTATTAATTCAGACACATAACCATTCAGACCCATAACCATTCAGGTGGTGGTAGACTATAGCAGTTATTAATTCAGACCCATAACCATTCAGACCCATAACCATTCAGATGGTGGTAGACTATAGCAGTTATTAATTCAGACCCATAACCATTCAGACCCATAACCATTCAGATGGTGGTAGACTATAGCAGTTATTAATTCAGACCCATAACCATTCAGACCCATAACCATTCAGATGGTGGTAGACTATAGCAGTTATTAATTCAGACCCATAACCATTCAGACCCATAACCATGCAGATGGTGGTAGACTATAGCAGTTATTAATTCAGACCCATAACCATTCAGATGGTGGTAGACTATAGCAGTTATTAATTCAGACCCATAACCATTCAGATGGTGGTAGACTATAGCAGTTATTAATTCAGACCCATAACCATTCAGATGGTGGTAGACTATAGCAATTATTAATTCAGACCCATAACCATTCAGACCCATAACCATTCAGATGGTGGTAGACTATAGCAGTTATTAATTCAGACCCATAACCATTCAGATGGTGGTAGACTATAGCAGTTATTAATTCAGACCCATAACCATTCAGACCCATAACCATTCAGATGGTGGTAGACTATAGCAGTTATTAATTCAGACCCATAACCATTCAGATGGTGGTAGACTATAGCAGTTATTAATTCAGACCCATAACCATTCAGATGGTGGTAGACTATAGCAGTTATTAATTCAGACCCATAACCATTCAGATGGTGGTAGACTATAGCAGTTATTAATTCAGACCCATAACCATTCAGATGGTGGTAGACTATAGCAGTTATTAATTCAGACCCATAACCATTCAGACCCATAACCATTCAGATGGTGGTAGACTATAGCAGTTATTAATTCAGACCCATAACCATTCAGATGGTGGTAGACTATAGCAGTTATTAATTCAGACCCATAACCATTCAGATGGTGGTAGACTATAGCAGTTATTAATTCAGACACATAACCATTCAGATGGTGGTAGACTATAGCAGTTATTAATTCAGACCCATAACCATTCAGACCCATAACCATTCAGATGGTGGTAGACTATAGCAGTTATTAATTCAGACCCATAACCATTCAGACCCATAACCATTCAGATGGTGGTAGACTATAGCAGTTATTAATTCAGACCCATAACCATTCAGACCCATAACCATGCAGATGGTGGTAGACTATAGCAGTTATTAATTCAGACCCATAACCATTCAGATGGTGGTAGACTATAGCAGTTATTAATTCAGACCCATAACCATTCAGATGGTGGTAGACTATAGCAGTTATTAATTCAGACCCATAACCATTCAGATGGTGGTAGACTATAGCAGTTATTAATTCAGACCCATAACCATTCAGACCCATAACCATTCAGACCCATAACCATTCAGATGGTGGTAGACTATAGCAGTTATTAATTCAGACCCATAACCATTCAGATGGTGGTAGACTATAGCAGTTATTAATTCAGACCCATAACCATTCAGACCCATAACCATTCAGATGGTGGTAGACTATAGCAGTTATTAATTCAGACCCATAACCATTCAGATGGTGGTAGACTATAGCAGTTATTAATTCAGACCCATAACCATTCAGACCCATAACCATTCAGATGGTGGTAGACTATAGCAGTTATTAATTCAGACCCATAACCATTCAGATGGTGGTAGACTATAGCAGTTATTAATTCAGACCCATAACCATTCAGATGGTGGTAGAGTATAGCAGTTATTAATTCAGACCCATAACCATTCAGATGGTGGTAGACTATAGCAGTTATTAATTCAGACACATAACCATTCAGATGGTGGTAGACTATAGCAGTTATTAATTCAGACCCATAACCATTCAGACCCATAACCATTCAGATGGTGGTAGACTATAACAGTTATTAATTCAGACCCATAACCACTCAGACCCATAACCATTCAGATGGTGGTAGACTATAGCAGTTATTAATTCAGACCCATAACCATTCAGATGGTGGTAGACTATAGCAGTTATTAATTCAGACCCATAACCATTCAGATGGTGGTAGACTATAGCAGTTATTAATTCAGACCCATAACCATTCAGACCCATAACCATTCAGATGGTGGTGGACTATAGCAGTTATTAATTCAGACCCATAACCATTCAGATGGTGGTAGACTATAGCAGTTATTAATTCAGACCCATAACCATTCAGATGGTGGTGGACTATAACAGTTATTAATTCAGACCCATAACCATTCAGATGGTGGTAGACTATAGCAGTTATTAATTCAGACCCATAACCATTCAGATGGTGGTAGACTATAGCAGTTATTAATTCAGACCCATAACCATTCAGATGGTGGTAGACTATAGCAGTTATTAATTCAGACCCATAACCATTCAGATGGTGGTAGACTATAACAGTTATTAATTCAGACCCATAACCATTCAGATGGCGGTAGACTATAGCAGTTATTAATTCAGACCCATAACCATTCAGACCCATAACCATTCAGACCCATAACCATTCAGACCCATAACCATTCAGACCCATAACCATTCAGATGGCGGTAGACTATAGCAGTTATTAATTCAGAACCATAACCATTCAGATGGTGGTAGACTATAACAGTTATTAATTCAGACCCATAACCATTCAGATGGTGGTAGACTATAGCAGTTATTAATTCAGACCCATAACCATTCAGATGGTGGTAGACTATAGCAGTTATTAATTCAGACCCATAACCATTCAGATGGTGGTAGACTTTAGCAGTTATTAATTCAGACCCATAACCATTCAGATGGTGGTAGACTATAGCAGTTATTAATTCAGACCCATAACCATTCAGATGGTGGTAGACTATAGCAGTTATTAATTCAGACCCATAACCATTCAGATGGTGGTAGACTATAGCAGTTATTAATTCAGACCCATAACCATTCAGACCCATAACCATTCAGATGGTGGTAGACTATAGCAGTTATTAATTCAGACCCATAACCATTCAGATGGTGGTAGACTATAGCAGTTATTAATTCAGACCCATAACCATTCAGATGGTGGTAGACTATAGCAGTTATTAATTCAGACCCATAACCATTCAGATGGCGGTAGACTATAGCAGTTATTAATTCAGACCCATAACCATTCAGACCCATAACCATTCAGATGGTGGTAGACTATAGCAGTTATTAATTCAGACCCATAACCATTCAGATGGTGGTAGACTATAGCAGTTATTAATTCAGAACCATAACCATTCAGATGGTGGTAGACTATAGCAGTTATTAATTCAGACCCATAACCATTCAGACCCATAACCATTCAGATGGTGGTAGACTATAGCAGTTATTAATTCAGACCCATAACCATTCAGACCCATAACCATTCAGACCCATAACCATTCAGATGGTGGTAGACTATAACAGTTATTAATTCAGACCCATAACCATTCAGATGGTGGTAGGCTATAGCAGTTATTAATTCAGACCCATAACCATTCAGACCCATAACCATTCAGACCCATAACCATTCAGATGGTGGTAGACTATAGCAGTTATTAATTCAGACCCATAACCATTCAGATGGTGGTAGACTATAGCAGTTATTAATTCAGACCCATAACCATTCAGATGGTGGTAGGCTATAGCAGTTATTAATTCAGACACATAACCATTCAGACCCATAACCATTCAGGTGGTGGTAGACTATAGCAGTTATTAATTCAGACCCATAACCATTCAGACCCATAACCATTCAGATGGTGGTAGACTATAGCAGTTATTAATTCAGACCCATAACCATTCAGACCCATAACCATTCAGACCCATAACCATTCAGACCCATAACCATTCAGACCCATAACCATTCAGACCCATAACCATTCAGATGGTGGTAGACTATAGCAGTTATTAATTCAGACCCATAACCATTCAGATGGTGGTAGACTATAGCAGTTATTAATTCAGACCCATAACCATTCAGATGGTGGTAGGCTATAGCAGTTATTAATTCAGACACATAACCATTCAGACCCATAACCATTCAGATGGTGGTAGACTATAGCAGTTATTAATTCAGACCCATAACCATTCAGATGGTGGTGGACTATAGCAGTTATTAATTCAGACCCATAACCATTCAGACCCATAACCATTCAGACCCATAACCATTCAGATGGTGGTAGACTATAGCAGTTATTAATTCAGACCCATAACCATTCAGACCCATAACCATTCAGACCCATAACCATTCAGATGGTGGTAGGCTATAGCAGTTATTAATTCAGACCCATAACCATTCAGATGGTGGTAGACTATAGCAGTTATTAATTCAGACCCATAACCATTCAGACCCATAACCATTCAGATGGTGGTAGACTATAGCAGTTATTAATTCAGACCCAGAACCATTCAGACCCATAACCATTCAGACCCATAACCATTCAGATGGTGGTAGACTATAGCAGTTATTAATTCAGACCCATAACCATTCAGACCCATAACCATTCAGATGGTGGTAGACTATAACAGTTATTAATTCAGACCCATAACCACTCAGACCCATAACCATTCAGATGGTGGTAGACTATAGCAGTTATTAATTCAGACCCATAACCATTCAGATGGTGGTAGACTATCTAATGTAGGGCTCATTAAATGTCTTTAATGTAGGGCTCATTAAATGTCTTTAATGTAGGGCTCATTAAATGTCTTTAATGTAGGGCTCATTAAATGTCTTTAGTAATGTAGGGCTCATTAAATGTCTTTAATGTAGGGCTCATTAAATGTCTTTACTGTAGGGCTCATTAAATGTCTTTAATATAGGGCTCATTAAATGTCTTTAATGTAGGGCTCATTAAATGTCTTTAATATAGGGCTCATTAAATGTCTTTAATATAGGGCTCATTAAATGTCTTTAATATAGGGATCATTAAATGTCTTTAATATAGGGATCATTAAATGTCTTTAATATAGGGCTCATTAAATGTATTTAATATAGGGATCATTAAATGTCTTTAATATAGGGCTCATTAAATGTCTTTAATGTAGGGCTCATTAAATGTCTTTAATATAGGGCTCATTAAATGTCTTTAATATAGGGCTCATTAAATGTCTTTAATATAGGGCTCATTAAATGTCTTTAATATAGGGATCATTAAATGTCTTTAATATAGGGATCATTAAATGTCTTTAATATAGGGATCATTAAATGTCTTTAATATAGGGCTCATTAAATGTCTTTAATGTAGGGCTCATTAAATGTCTTTAATATAGGGCTCATTAAATGTCTTTAATGTAGGGCTCATTAAATGTCTTTAATATAGTGCTCATTAAATGTCTTTAATATAGTGCTCATTAAATGTCTTTAATATAGGGCTCATCAGGATCAGGAAGCATCAGGTTGAATTTTCATCAAATCCAGATATTTATTTGCTTGCTAATTATTTTGAATAACATTTCTGATTTTGGCGGGAAATTCCGGGTTACCCGGGAGAAAAGAGATTTACTCTCGGGATGGAACATTTGTAAAATGTAAAAAGCCTGTGGGGAAATCTCTGTAGCGTTTTGCTAACATCGCCAGCACTTTGCACTCAACAAACTCATTACGCACACACACACAAAAACACACACATACACACACACACACACACACAAACGCACACACACAAAAACGCACACACACAAAAACACACACACACACAAACACACACATACACACACACACAAAAACACACACACACAAAAACACACACGCACACAAAAACACACACACACACAAAAACACACACACACACAAAAACACACACACACAAAAACACACACACAAAAACACACACACAAAAACACACAAACAACAACACACACACACACACACATTTTAACACAGAGGGAGAGACAAGGCAGGTTGAAGCTGTCTGGTTATGTCCCAAATAGAATCCTATTCCCTACACAGTGTAGTAGTTTTGACCAGGGCCCATAGGGAATAGGGGTCCCTTTTACATTTTCTCATCCAGGCTTCGGTGGGATGGCAGGTAACCTAGTGGGTAGAATTACAGTAGAATATGTTACTGTAAACTCACTGAAACAAAAATAATGACAGTAAAATTACAGTTCATTGGTAAAGCAAAAATAGTATTGTAAGGGATTGTAAGGGATGGTTTATGTCTTCTGTTAGGGTCTGGCCACATCACCTCATCACAAGCCATGTCATCGTTGGCTAGGCAACGGAGAAAATATCACCTTGGGTGCCACATCCAACCCTGGTTGACGGTCATGTGGTTGACGGGCATGTGGTTGACGGTCCATGTGGTTGACGGTCATGTGGTTGACGGTCCATGTGGTTGACGGTCATGTGGTTGACGGGCATGTGGTTGACGGTCCATGTGGTTGACGGTCCATGTGGTTGATGGTCCATGTGGTTGACGGGCATGTGGTTGATGGTCCATGTGGTTGACGGTCCATGTGGTTGACGGGCATGTGGTTGACGGTCCATGTGGTTGACGGTCCATGTGGTTGACGGGCATGTGGTTGATGGTCCATGTGGTTGACGGTCCATGTGGTTGACGGTCCATGTGGTTGATGGTCCATGTGGTTGACGGGCATGTGGTTGACGGTCCATGTGGTTGACGGTCCATGTGGTTGACGGGCATGTGGTTGACGGTCATGTGGTTGACGGTCATGTGGTTGACGGTCCATGTGGTTGACGGTCCATGTGGTTGACGGTCCATGTGGTTGACGGTCCATGTGGTTGACGGTCCATGTGGTTGAGGGTCATGTGGTTGACGGTCATGTGGTTGACGGTCCATGTGGTTGACGGTCCATGTGGTTGACGGTCCATGTGGTTAACGGTCATGTGGTTAACGGTCATGTGGTTGAGGGTCATGTGGTTGACGGTCATGTGGTTGACGGTCATGTGGTTGAGGGTCATGTGGTTAACGGTCATGTGGTTGAGGGTCATGTGGTTAACGGTCATGTGGTTGACGGTCATGTGGTTGAGGGTCATGTGGTTGACGGTCCATGTGGTTGAGGGTCATGTGGTTGAAGGTCCATGTGGTTGAGGGTCATGTGGTTGACGGTCCATGTGGTTGACGGTCCATGTGGTTGATGGTCCATGTGGTTGAGGGTCCATGTGGTTGACGGTCCATGTGGTTGACGGTCCATGTGGTTGACGGTCATGTGGTTGACGGTCCATGTGGTTGACGGTCATGTGGTTGACGGTCATGTGGTTGAGGGTCCATGTGGTTGACGGTCCATGTGGTTGACGGTCCATGTGGTTGACGGTCGGGTGGTTGACGGTCATGTGGTTGAGGGTCCATGTGGTTGACGGTCCATGTGGTTGACGGTCCATGTGGTTGACGGTCGGGTGGTTGACGGTCCATGTGGTTGACGGTCCATGTGGTTGACGGTCCATGTGGTTGACGGTCCATGTGGTTGACGGTCGGGTGGTTGACGGTCCATGTGGTTGACGGTCCATGTGGTTGACGGTCCATGTGGTTGAAGGTCCATGTGGTTGACGGTCATGTGGTTGAGGGTCATGTGGTTGACGGTCATGCACTTTCCAACACCAAGCAGAAAATGATTCCTCAGTCGGATTGAGAAATGGAGAATACGGGGGGGCAAAGTATACAACTGTGAAGTTATCTTGGTTGGTGAACCGGTCCCTGACCAGAGCAGCCCGGTGGAAACTAACATTATCCCAGATGACAACAGACCTGGGCTGCTCTGGTCTGTCCTGTACAACTACATTATGCACTGTAGGGACCGAGGGTGGCATGGTGATGCATCCAGCAATATGATTATGTGTTGTAGTATTGTAGGGACCGAGGTTGCCGTGGTGATGGAGAACTCCTTGCAGACTAACGGCGGGAAACCCTGTTGCGCCTTCTTCACCACGCTGTCTGTGTGGGTGAACCATTTCAGTTTGTTTGTGATGTGTACGCAGAGGAATTAAAACTTTCCCCCTTCTCCACTACTGTTCTGTCGATGTGGGTAGGGGGGTGCTCCCTCTGATGTTTCCTGAAGGCCACGATCATGTCCTTTGTTTTGTTGACGTTGAGTGTGAGGTTATTCTCCTGACACCACACTCCGAGGGTCCTCACCTCCTCCTTGTAGGCCGTCTCGTCGTTGTTGGTAATCAAGTAGTGTCGTCTGCAAACTTGGTGAGTTTGAGGCGTGCATGGCCAAGAAGTCATGGGTGAACAGGGAGTACAGGAGAGAGCTGAGAACGCACCCTTTTGAGGCCCCAGCGTTGAGGATCCGGACCAATGGTGGCCATCTTGAAGCATGTGGGAACAGCAGACTGGTATAGGGATTGATTGAAAAGGTCCGTAAACACACCAGCCAGCTGGTCTGCGCATGCTCTGAGGACGCGGCTGGGGATGCCGTCTGGGCCGGCAGCTTTGCGAGGGTTAACACGTTTAAATGTTTTACTCATGTTTGCCATCGTGAAGGAGAGCCCACAGGTTTTGGTAGCGGGCCGTGTCAGTGGCACTGTATTGTCCTCAAAGTGAGAAAATAAGTAGTTTAATTGTCTGGGAGCAAGACGATGTCTGCAACAAGGCTAGTTTTCTTTTTGTAATCCGTGATTGGCTGTAGACCCTGCCACATGCATCACGTGATTGAGCTGTTGAATTGAGATTCTACTTTGTCTCTATACTGACGCTTTGCTTGTTTGACTGCCTTGTGGAGGGAGTAGCTACACCGTTTGTATTCGGTCATGTTTCCAGTCGCCTTGCTATGATTAATAGCGGTATTCAGTTTTGCGCGAATGCTGCCATCAATCCACAGTTTCTGGTTAGGAAAGGTTTTTAATAGTCACAGTGGGTACAACATCACCGATGCTAATTAACTCGCTCACTGAGTCAGCGTATACGTCAATGTTGTTGTCTGAGGCTACCCGGAAACATTTCCCACTTTCCACTTGATCGGAGCAATCTTGAAGTGGGGAACACTTGGTCAGACCAGAGTTGGATACATTTACATTTACATTTAAGTCATTTAGCAGATGCTCTTATCCAGAGCGACTTACAAATTGGTGCATACACCTTATGACATCCAGTGGAACAGGATAGACCTGAGCAATTGTGTTTCCTGTTTTAGTTTCTGTCTATAGGCTGGGAGCAACAAAATGGAGTCATGGTCAGATTTGCCGAAGGCATGGCGGGGGAGGGCTTTGTATGCATCGCAGAAGTTAGAGTAGCAATGATCCAGAATCCTACCAGCTCGTGTCAGAGCAAACAACCAAGCCATGAGGTTGAAGGAATTGTCCGTAGAGCTCCAAGACAGGATTGTGTTGAGGCACAGATCTGGAGAAGGCTACCAAAAACATGTATACAGCATTGAAGGTCCCCAAGAACACAGTGGCCTCAAAAGTCTTAAATGAAAGAAGTTTGGAACCAACAAGACTCTTCCTTGAGCTGGTCACCTGGCAAAACTGAGCTATCGGGGAGAAGGGAAGAACCAAATGGTCACTCTGACAAAGCTTCACATTTCCTCTGTGGAGGTGGGAGAACCTTCCAGAAGGACAAACATCTCTGCAGCACTCCACCAATCAGGCCTTTATGCTAAAGTGACCAGACGGAAGCCACTACTTAGTAAAAGGCACATAACAGCCTGTTTGGAATTTGCCAAACGGCACCTAAAGGGCTCTCAGACCATGCAAGACAATATTCTCTGGTCTGATGAAACCAAGCTTGAACTATGAATGCCATGTGTCACATCTGGAGGAACCTGGCACCATCAGTGAAGCATGGTGGTGGCAACATCATGGTGTGGGGTTGTTTTTCAACGGCAGGAACTGGGAGACTAGTACGGATTGAGGGAAAGATGAACGGAGCAAAGTACAGAGATCCGTGATGATAACCTGCTCCAGAGTGCTCAGGACCTCAGACTGGGGGCAAAGGTTCTGTCACGAATCCCGCTTCCTGAGTCTGTGTTTGCCTGTGTTTCTGTCCTGGAGTGTGTTTCCGGTGTCCTGGAACGCACCCTGTCTGGTTGCCGGGCGAATTAGCTTGTTGGGAGATCGATGTTCACCCGCACCTGTATCCCATCAGTAATCTGCACACCTGTCCTGATCATCACCTCTCCCCTTCAAAAGCTCTGACCTGACATCCATTCCCTGCCGGATCGTTAGCCATGAACAGTATGTTGTGCCATAGTATCAGCCTCAAGTTGGATAGAATTTGTTTTGTTGTTTTTTATGTATTGCTTGCCTTAAACTTACCTCCGTTTGTTCTGTCTTCAGTTACTCACCTGGATCATTTACCACATTCCCGCCTGGTCGTCGGAGGATTCCGCTACCCCATTGGATCCACCTATTTACTCCCATCAACTCACCACCGCTGCCCGCTACGCCACCTGGATATATCTGCCCATTCACATTCACTTGTAAATAAATACTCACCTTCTTCCTACTCTCCTTGTCCTGGTCTGCTACTTGGTTCGATTTTGAAAGAACGTGACAGGTTCACCTTCCAATAGGACAATGACCATAATCACACAGCCAAGACAATGCAGGAGTGGCTTCTGGACAAGTCTCAATGTCCTTGAGTGGCCCAGCCAGAGCCCGGACTTGAACCCTATCAAACATCTCTGGAGAGACCTGAAAATAGCTGTGCAGCGACGCTCCCCATCCAACCTGACAGAGTTTGAGAGAATCTGCAGAGAAGAATGGGAGAAACTCCCCAAATACAGTTCTGCCAAGCTTGTATCGTCATACCCAAGAAGACTCGAGGCTGTAATCACTGCCAAAGGTGCTTCAACAAAGTACTGAGTACAGGCTCTGATTACTCATGCAAACATTTCTGAAAAACAGTTTTTACTTTCTTATTATAGGGGGTTTGTGTGAAGATTAATGGTGGGAAAAAAACATGAAATCCATTTTATAATAACGTAACAAAATGTGGAAAAAGTTAAGGGGTTTGAAATCATTTCCGAATCCACTGTACAATTATCTGTAAGGTCCCTCGGTCGAGCAGTGAATTTCCGATGCCTCGCAAAGCATGGCACCTACCGATCATTGTTTTGAGATTAGTGAAGTTATTAATTACACTTTGGATGGTGTATCAATACACCCAGTCACTACAAAGATACAGGCGTCCTTCCTAACTCAGTTGCCGGAGAGGAAGGAAACAGCTCAGGCATTTCACCAAGAGGCCAATGGAGGCTTTGAAACAGTTACAGAGTTTAATGGCTGTGACAGGAGAGAACGGAGGGTGGATCAACAACATTGTAGTTACTCCACAATACTGACCTAAATGACATAGTGAAAAGATGGAAGCCTGTACAGAAGTACTATATATAAATATAAATATAAAAATATTCCAAAACATGCATCCCCTCTGCAGTAAAACTACAAAGAAAAATCTGGCAAACAACTTAACTTTATGTCCTGAACGCAACGTGGTTGGTTTGAGAGGCTATATACAGTAGAGAGGCTGTATGGCAAACAAATTAACTGTATGTCCTGAATGCAACGCGTTATGGTTTGGGACAAAACCAAGGCAACATATCACTGAGTACCACCCTTCATATCTTCAGAATAGAGCTAAATCCTAGAGGGAAACCTGGTTCATTCTGCTCTCCTACAGGCACTGGGAGACAAATTCACCTTTCAGCAGGACAATGACATAAACATTTACATTACATTTAAGTCATTTAGCAGACGCTCTTATCCAGAGCGACTTACAAATTGGTGCATACACCTTATGACATCCAGTGGAACAGCCACTTACAATAGTGCATCTAAATCTTTTTAGGGGGTGAGAAGGATTACTTACCCTATCCTAGGTATTCCTTGAAGAGGTGGGGTTTCAGGTGTCTCCGGAAGGTGGTGATTGACTCCGCTGTCCTGGCGTCGTGAGGGAGTTTGTTCCACCATTGGGGGCCAGAGCAGCGAACAGTTTTGACTGGGCTGAGCGGGAACTGTACTTCCTCAGTGGTAGGGAGGCGAGCAGGCCAGAGGTGGATGAACGCAGTGCCCTTGTTTGGGTGTAGGGCCTGATCAGAGCCTGGAGGTACTGAGGTGCCGTTCCCCTCACAGCTCCGTAGGCAAGCACCATGGTCTTGTAGCGGATGCGAGCTTCAACTGGAAGCCAGTGGAGAGAGCGGAGGAGCGGGGTGACGTGCGAGAACTTGGGAAGGTTGAACACCAGACGGGCTGCGGCGTTCTGGATGAGTTGTAGGGGTTTAATGGCACAGGCAGGGAGCCCAGCCAACAGCGAGTTGCAGTAATCAAGACGGGAGATGACACGTGCCTGGATTAGGACCTGCGCCGCTTCCTGTGTGAGGCAGGGTCGTACTCTGCGGATGTTGTAGAGCATGAACCTACAGGAACGGGACACCGCCTTGATGTTAGTTGAGAACGACAGGGTGTTGTCCAGGATCACGCCAAGGTTCTTAGCGCTCTGGGAGGAGGACACAATGGAGTTGTCAACCGTGATGGCGAGATCGTGGAACGGGCAGTCCTTCCCCCGGGAGGAAGAGGAGCTCCGTCTTGCTGAGGTTCAGCTTGAGGTGGTGATCCGTCATCCACACTGATATGTCTGCCAGACATGCAGAGATGCGATTCGCCACCTGGTCATCAGAAGGGGAAAGGAGAAGATTAATTGTGTGTCGTCTGCATAGCAATGATAGGAGAGACCATGTGAGGTTATGACAGAGCCAAGTGACTTGGTGTATAGCGAGAATAAGAGAGGGCCTAGAACAGAGCCCTGGGGGACACCAGTGGTGAGAGCGCGTGGTGAGGAGACAGATTCTCGCCACGCCACCTGGTAGGAGCGACCTGTCAGGTAGGACGCAATCCAAGCGTGGGCCGCGCCGGAGATGCCCAACTCGGAGAGGGTGGAGAGGAGGATCTGATGGATCACAGTATCGAAGGCAGCCGATAGGTCTAGAAGGATGAGAGCAGAGGAGAGAGAGTTAGCTTTAGCAGTGCGGAGCGCCTCCGTGATACAGAGAAGAGCAGTCTCAGTTGAATGACTAGTCTTGAAACCTGACTGATTTGGATCAAGAAGGTCATTCTGAGAGAGATAGCGGTAGAGCTGGCCAAGGACGGCACGCTCAAGAGTTTTGGAGAGAAAGGAGAGAAGGGATACTGGTCTGTAGTTGTTGACATCGGAGGGATCGAGTGTAGGTTTTTTCAGAAGGGGTGCAACTCTCGCTCTCTTGAAGACGGGAGGGACGTAGCCAGCGGTCAGGGATGAGTTA
>NW_026289557.1:0-4303 GCF_023373465.1 Oncorhynchus keta | reverse complement strand
CTCCACTGTGCTACGCATCTCAACACATCTCCACTGTGCTACGCATCTCAACACATCTCCACTGTGCTACGCATCTCAACACATCTCCACTGTGCTACGTATCAACACATCTCCACTGTGCTACGTATCAACACATCTCCACTGTGCTACGCATCTCAACACATCTCCACTGTGCTACGCATCTCAACACATCTCCACTGTGCTACGCATCTCAACACATCTCCACTGTGCTACGTATCAACACATCTCCACAGTGCTACGTATCAACACATCTCCACTGTGCTACGCATCTCAACACATCTCCACTGTGCTACGCATCTCAACACATCTCCACTGTGCTACGCATCTCAACACATCTCCACTGTGCTACGCATCTCAACACATCTCCACTGTGCTACGCATCTCAACACATCTCCACTGTGCTACGCATCTCAACACATCTCCACTGTGCTACGCATCTCAGCACATCTCCACTGTGCTACGCATCTCAACACATCTCCACTGTGCTACGCATCTCAACACATCTCCACTGTGCTACGCATCTCAACACATCTCCACATGTGCTACGTATCAACACATCTCCACTGTGCTACGTATCAACACATCTCCACTGTGCTACGCATCTCAACACATCTCCACTGTGCTACGCATCAACACATCTCCACAGTGCTACGTATCAACACATCTCCACTGTGCTACGTATCAACACATCTCCACTGTGCTACGCATCTCAACACATCTCCACTGTGCTACGTATCAACACATCTCCACTGTGCTACGCATCAACACATCTCCACTGTGCTACGCATCTCAGCACATCTCCACTGTGCTACGCATCAACACATCTCCACTGTGCTACGCATCTCAACACATCTCCACTGTGCTACGCATCTCAACACATCTCCACTGTGCTACGCATCTCAACACATCTCCACTGTGCTACGTATCAACACATCTCCACTGTGCTACGTCATCAACACATCTCCACTGTGCTACGCATCTCAGCACATCTCCACTGTGCTACGCATCAAGCACATCTCCACTGTGCTACGCATCTCAACACATCTCCACTGTGCTCACGTATCAACACATCTCCACTGTGCTACGCATCTCAACACATCTCCACTGTGCTACGCATCTCAACACATCTCCACTGTGCTACGCATCTCAACACATCTCCACAGTGCTACGTATCAACACATCTCCACTGTGCTACGTATCAAGCACATCTCCACAGTGCTACGTATCAACACATCTCCACTGTGCTACGCATCTCAACACATCTCCACTGTGCTACGCATCTCAACACATCTCCACTGTGCTACGCATCTCAGCACATCTCCACTGTGCTACGCATCTCAACACATCTCCACTGTGCTACGCATCTCAGCACATCTCCACTGTGCTACGCATCTCAACACATCTCCACTGTGCTACGTATCAACACATCTCCACTGTGCTACGCATCTCAACACATCTCCACTGTGCTACGTATCTCAACACATCTCCACTGTGCTACGTATCAACACATCTCCACTGTGCTACGTATCAACACATCTCCACTGTGCTACGTATCAACACATCTCCACTGTGCTACGCATCTCAACACATCTCCACTGTGCTACGCATCTCAACACATCTCCACTGTGCTACGTATCAACACATCTCCACTGTGCTACGCATCAAGCACATCTCCACTGTGCTACGTATCAGCACATCTCCACTGTGCTACGTATCAAGCACATCTCCACTGTGCTACGTATCCAACACATCTCCACTGTGCTACGCATCTCAACACATCTCCACTGTGCTACGCATCTCAACACATCTCCACTGTGCTACGCATCTCAACACATCTCCACTGTGCTACGCATCTCAACACATCTCCACTGTGCTACGCATCAACACATCTCCACTGTGCTACGCATCTCAACACATCTCCACTGTGCTACGCATCTCAACACATCTCCACTGTGCTACGTATCAACACATCTCCACTGTGCTACGTATCAACACATCTCCACTGTGCTACGTATCAAGCACATCTCCACTGTGCTACGCATCTCAACACATCTCCACTGTGCTACGCATCTCAACACATCTCCACTGTGCTACGCATCAACACATCTCCACATGTGCTACGTATCAACACATCTCCACAGTGCTACGTATCCAACACATCTCCACTGTGCTACGTATCAAGCACATCTCCACTGTGCTACGCATCAACACATCTCCACTGTGCTACGTATCAACACATCTCCACTGTGCTACGCATCTCAACACATCTCCACTGTGCTACGCATCTCAACACATCTCCACTGTGCTACGCATCAACACATCTCCACTGTGCTACGCATCTCAACACATCTCCACTGTGCTACGCATCTCAACACATCTCCACTGTGCTACGCATCTCAACACATCTCCACTGTGCTACGCATCTCAACACATCTCCACTGTGCTACGCATCAACACATCTCCACTGTGCTACGCATCTCAGCACATCTCCACTGTGCTACGCATCTCAACACATCTCCACTGTGCTACGCATCTCAACACATCTCCACTGTGCTACGTATCAACACATCTCCACTGTGCTACGTATCAACACATCTCCACAGTGCTACGTATCAACACATCTCCACAGTGCTACGTATCAACACATCTCCACTGTGCTACGTATCAACACATCTCCACAGTGCTACGTATCAACACATCTCCACTGTGCTACGTATCAACACATCTCCACTGTGCTACGTATCAACACATCTCCACTGTGCTCTACGCATCAACACATCTCCACTGTGCTACGCATCTCAACACATCTCCACTGTGCTACGCATCTCAACACATCTCCACTGTGCTACGCATCTCAACACATCTCCACTGTGCTACGTATCAACACATCTCCACTGTGCTACGTATCAGCACATCTCCACTGTGCTACGCATCTCAACACATCTCCACTGTGCTACGTATCAACACATCTCCACTGTGCTACGCATCAACACATCTCCACTGTGCTACGCATCTCAGCACATCTCCACTGTGCTACGCATCTCAGCACATCTCCACTGTGCTACGCATCTCAACACATCTCCACTGTGCTACGCATCTCAACACATCTCCACTGTGCTACGCATCTCAACACATCTCCACTGTGCTACGTATCAACACATCTCCACAGTGCTACGTATCAACACATCTCCACTGTGCTACGTATCAACACATCTCCACAGTGCTACGTATCAACACATCTCCACTGTGCTACGTATCAACACATCTCCACTGTGCTACGCATCTCAACACATCTCCACAGTGCTACGTATCAACACATCTCCACTGTGCTACGTATCAACACATCTCCACAGTGCTACGTATCAACACATCTCCACTGTGCTACGCATCTCAACACATCTCCACTGTGCTACGCATCAACACATCTCCACTGTGCTACGCATCCAACACATCTCCACTGTGCTACGCATCTCAGCACATCTCCACTGTGCTACGTATCAACACATCTCCACTGTGCTACGCATCTCAACACATCTCCACTGTGCTACGCATCTCAACACATCTCCACTGTGCTACGCATCTCAACACATCTCCACTGTGCTACGCATCAACACATCTCCACAGTGCTACGTATCAACACATCTCCACAGTGCTACGTATCAACACATCTCCACTGTGCTACGTATCAACACATCTCCACAGTGCTACGTATCAAGCACATCTCCACTGTGCTACGTATCAACACATCTCCACTGTGCTACGCATCTCAACACATCTCCACAGTGCTACGTATCAACACATCTCCACTGTGCTACGTATCAACACATCTCCACAGTGCTACGTATCAACACATCTCCACTGTGCTACGCATCTCAACACATCTCCACTGTGCTACGTATCAATACATCTCCACTGTGCTACGCATCCAGCACATCTCCACTGTGCTACGCATCTCAACACATCTCCACTGTGCTACGCATCTCAGCACATCTCCACTGTGCTACGCATCTCAACACATCTCCCACTGTGCTACGCATCAGCACATCTCCACAGTGCTACGTATCAACACATCTCCACAGTGCTACGTATCAACACATCTCCACTGTGCTACGTATCAACACATCTCCACAGTGCTACGTATCCAGCACATCTCCACTGTGCTACGTATCAACACATCTCCACTGTGCTACGCATCTCAACACATCTCCACAGTGCTACGTATCAACACATCTCCACTGTGCTACGTATCAACACATCTCCACAGTGCTACGTATCAACACAT
>NW_026289556.1:0-5947 GCF_023373465.1 Oncorhynchus keta | reverse complement strand
TAGTTTGGGTGTAGTTTGGGTGTAGCGTAGGTGTAGTTTGGGTTTAGCGTAGGTGTAGTTTGGGTTTAGCGTAGGTGTAGTTTAGGTGTAGTTTGGATATAGTGTAGGTATAGTTTAGGTGTAGTTCAGTTGTAGTGTAGGATTAGTTGTAGTTTTGATATAGTTTTAGGTGTAGTTTTGATATAGTTTAGGTGTAGTTTGATATAGTTTAGGTGTAGTTTTGATATAGTTTAGATGTAGTTTGATGTAGTTTTAATATAGTACAGGACAGTAGGGAGGTGACAGGACTGAACAGGACAGTAGGGAGGTGACAGGACTGAACAGGACAGTAGAGAGGTGACAGGACTGAACGCGACAGTAGGGAGGTGACAGGACTGAATGGGACAGTAGGGAGGTGACAGGACTGAACAGGACAGTAGGGAGGTGACAGGACTGAACAGGACAGTAGGGAGGTGACAGGACTGAACAGGACAGTAGAGAGGTGACAGGACTGAACGCGACCCGTAGGGAGGTGACAGGACAGTAGAGGTGACAGGGCTGAACGGGACAGTAGAGAGTAACAGGGCTGAACGCGACAGTAGGGGAGGTGACAGGACTGAACGGGACAGTAGAGAGGTGACAGGGCTGAACGCGACAGTAGGGAGGTGACAGGGCTGAACGCGACAGTAGGGAGGTGACAGGGCTGAACGGGACAGTAGAGAGGTGACAGGGCTGAACGCGACGGTAGGGAGGTGACAGGGCTGAACGGGACAGTAGGGAGGTGACAGGGCTGAACGGGACAGTAGGGAGGGTGACAGGACTGAACAGGACAGGAGGGAGGTGACAGGACTGAACAGGACAGTAGGGAGGTGACAGGACTGAACAGGACAGTAGGGAGGTGACAGGACTGAACAGGACAGTAGGGAGGTGACAGGACTGAACAGGACAGTAGAGAGGTGACAGGACTGAACGGGACAGTAGAGAGAGGTGACAGGGCTGAACGGGACAGTAGAGAGGTGACAGGGCTGAACGGGACAGTAGAGAGGTGACAGGACTGAACGGGACAGTAGGGAGGTGACAGGACTGAACAGGACAGTAGGGAGGTGACAGGACTGAACAGGACAGTAGAGAGGTGACAGGACTGAACAGGACAGTAGGGAGGTGACAGGACTGAACAGGACAGTAGAGGTGACAGGACTGAACGGGACAGTAGAGGAGGTGACAGGGCTGAACGGGACAGTAGAGAGGTGACAGGGCTGAACGGGACAGTAGAGAGGTGACAGGACTGAACGGGACAGTAGGGAGGTGACAGGACTGAACAGGACAGTAGGGAGGTGACAGGACTGAACAGGACAGTAGAGAGGTGACAGGACTGAACGGGACAGTAGAGAGGTGACAGGGCTGAACGGGACAGGAGGGAGGTGACAGGGCTGAATGGGACAGTAGGGAGGTGACAGGACTGAACAGGACAGTAGAGAGGTGACAGGACTGAACGGGAATAGCCCTAACATGCCAAGGTCACCCTCTGCCCTCCCCCTAACAGGCCCGGTCACCCCCTGCCCTCCCCTAACATGCCGAGGTCACCCCCTGCCTGCCTCTCTCCCTCTCTCTGCCTGCCTCTCCCCTCTCTCTCTGCCTGCCTCTCCCTTTCTCTTTCTGCCTGCCTCTCCTTCTCTCTCTCTCTCTGCCTGCCTCTCTCCCTCTCTCTCTGCCTGCCTCTCTCCCTCTCTCTCTGCCTGCCTCTCCCTTTCTCTCTCTGCCTGCCTCTCCCTTTCTCTCTCTGCCTGCCTCTCCCTTTCTCTCTCTGCCTGCCTCTCTCCCCCTCTCTCTCTGCCTGCCTCTCCCTTTCTCTCTCTCTCTGCCTGCCTCTCCCTTTCTCTCTCTCTCTGCCTGCCTCTCCCTTTCTCTCTCTCTCTGCCTGCCTCTCCCCTTTCTCTCTCTCTCTGCCTGCTCTCCCTCTCTCTCTGCCTGCCTCTCTCCCTTTCTCTCTGCCTGCCTCTCCCTTTCTCTCTCTGCCTGCCTCTCCTTCTCTCTCTCTGCCTCTCTCCCTCTCTCTCTGCCTGCCTCTCTCCCTCCCTCTCTGCCTGCCTCTCCCTTTCTCTCTCTGCCTGCCTCTCCCTTTCTCTCTCTGCCTGCCTCTCCTTTCTCTCTCTGCCTGCCTCTCCCTTTCTCTCTCTGCCTGCCTCTCCCTTTCTCTCTCTGCCTGCCTCTCCCTTTCTCTCTCTGCCTGCCTCTCTCCCTCTCTCTCTGCCTGCCTCTCCCTTTCTCTCTCTGCCTGCCTCTCCCTTTCTCTCTCTGCCTGCCTCTCCCCCTCTCTCTCTGCCTGCCTCTCCCCCTCTCTCTCTGCCTGCCTCTCCCTTTCTCTCTCTGCCTGCCTCTCCCTTTCTCTCTCTGCCTGCCTCTCCCTTTCCCTCTCTCTCTGCCTGCCTCTCTCCCTCTCTCTGCCTGCCTCTCTCCCTTTCTCTCTCTGCCTGCCTCTCCCTTTCTCTCTCTGCCTGCCTCTCTCCCTCTCTCTCTGCCTGCCTCTCCCTTTCTCTCTGCCTGCCTCTCCCTTTCTCTCTCTGCCTGCCTCTCTCCCTCTCTCTCTGCCTGCCTCTCCCTTTCTCTCTCTGCCTGCCTCTCTCCCTCTCTCTCTGCCTGCCTCTCTCCCTTTCTCTCTCTGCCTGCCTCTCTCCCCTTTCTCTCTCTGCCTGCCTCTCTCCCTCTCTCTCTGCCTGCCTCTCTCCCTCTCTCTCTGCCTGCCTCTCTCCCTCTCTCTCTGCCTGCCTCTCCTTTCTCTCTCTGCCTGCCTCTCCCTCTCTCTCTGCCTGCCTCTCTCCTCTCTCTCTGCCTGCCTCCCTCCCTCTCTCTCTCTGCCTGCCTCTCTCCCTCCCTCTCTGCCTGCCTCTCCCCTTTCTCTCTCTGCCTGCCTCTCCCTTTCTCTCTCTGCCTGCCTCTCCCCCTCTCTCTCTGCCTGCCTCTCCCCTCTCTCTCTGCCTGCCTCTCCCTTTCTCTCTCTGCCTGCCTCTCCCTTTCCCTCTCTCTCTCTCTGCCTCTCCTTTCTCTCTCTGCCTGCCTCTCCCTTTCTCTCTGCCTGCCTCTCCCTTTCTCTCTGCCTGCCTCTCCCTCTCTCTCTGCCTGCCTCTCTCCCTCTCTCTCTGCCTGCCTCTCTCCCTTTCTCTCTCTGCCTGCCTCTCTCCCTTTCTCTCTCTGCCTGCCTCTCTCCCTCTCTCTCTGCCTGCCTCTCTCCCTCTCTCTCTGCTTGCCTCTCCCTCTCTCTCTGCCTGCCTCTCCCTTTCTCTCTCTGCCTGCCTCTCTCCCTCTCTCTCTGCCTGCCTCTCCCTTTCTCTCTTTCCATCTATAGCATCTCTTAATATTATTCAGTTCCTTTGGCTTTGATGCCTCATGATTGAGTATCGCTGACCAACTGGCAGGTGTCTTCACTGACATTTTCAACATGTCTCTGATTGAGTCTGTAATACCAACATGTTTCAAGCAGACCACCATTGACCCTGTGCCCAAGAACACTAAGGTAACCTGCCTAAATGACTACAGACCCGTAGCACTCATGTCCGTAGCCATGAAGTGCTTTGAAAGGCTGGTCATGGCTCACATTAACACCATTATCCCAGAAACCCAAGACCCACTCCAATTTGCATACCGCCCAAACAGATCAACAGATGATGCACTTCTATTGCACTCCACACTGCCCTTTCCCACCTGGACAAAAGGAACACCTTTGTGAGAATGCTATTCATTGACTACAGCTCAGCGTTCAACACCATAGTGCCCTCAAAGCTCATCACTAAGCTAAGGGTCCTGGGACTAAACACCTCCCTCTGCAACTGGATCCTGGACTTCCTGACGGGCCGCCCCCAGGTGGTGAGGGTAGATATCAACATCCTCCACGCTGATCCTCAGCACGGGGAACCCTCAGAGGTGCAGGCTCAGTCCCCTCCTGTACTCCCTGTTCACCCGACTGCATGGCCAGGAACGACTCCAACACCATCATTAAGTTTGCCAATGACACAACAGTGGTAGGCCTGATCACTGACAACGATGAGACCGCCTATAGGGAGGAGGTCAGATACCTGGCCGGGTGGTGCCAGAATAACAACCTATCCCCTCAACGTAACCAAGACTAAGGAGATGATTGTGGACTACAGGAAAAAGAGGACCAAGCACGCCCCCATTCTCATCGATGGGGCTGTAGTGGAGCAGGTTGAGAGCTTCAAGTTCCTTGTGTCCACATCACCCAGCAAACTAACATGGTCCAAGCACACCAAGACAGTCATGAAGAGGGCACGACAAACCTATTCCCCCTCAGGAGACTGAAAAGATTTGGCATGGGTCCTCAGATCCTCAAAGGTTCTACAGCTGCACCATTGAGAGCATCCTGACTGGTTGCATCACTGCCTGGAATGACAATTGCTCGGCTTCTGACCTAAAGGCACTTCCAGAGGGTAGTGCGTACGGCCCAGTACATCACTGGTGCCAAGCTTCCTGCCATCAATACCTCTACACCAGGCGGTGTCAGAGGAAGGCCCTAAATATTGCCAAAGACTCCATCCACCTAGTCATAGACTGTTCTCTCTGCTACCGCACGGCAAGCGGTACCGGAACGACAAAACTAGGACAAAAAGGCTTCTAACAGCTTCTACCCCAAGCCTCCTGAACAGCCAATCAAATGGCTACCCAGACTATTTGCATTGTGTGTAAAATATTGTGTGATAAATGGAAAATAAATCAACGTGACTCTGGATGACAACATAATGATGTTTGTTTCCAACACTACGTGCTGTTTTCCTAAAGACACGGGGAGTCCACTTCATGTTTCTGTTTCCTTGGCTTCCTTACTTCCTAATATGAAGACACTGGTATCACGGCAACACTACACACACAGCCATATGTGATCTCTATCGCTACTTGACTGCGTTTTAAAACATCACATGGAATTGATTAACGACCTCATGGAAGGAAGGATATTCCAGAATGTTTTCCTCTGACTCTTAGAACTCCTCATTATGGGATGTTTCTCTCCATGGGATGTAGAAATGGAAATATCAGAGTGTAATTCCAGTATTTGGTTCTGGGATGTTAGCTGGCTAATAGGACAGCCGACTGGAATTAGCATGGATTAGCATGGATTAGCATGAATTAGAATGGATTAGCATGAATTAGCATGGATTAGCATGGATTAGCATGAATTAGCATGGATTAGCATGGATTAGCATGAATTAGCATGCTTCCCAAATGGAATCCTCTTCCTTATGCACTACCTTGGACTAGGGTGATATTTGGGACTTTGTCTTGGGATCTAGACTCTCCATGGACATAACTGTGATACCCACCTGGCACTATTACTTTGACCTGACCCCAACCATAATGAGCTCAGATATTTTCTAGCCATGGTCCTTCATATATTATTGGTGACTTAAGGAGAGGAGGTAACATACCCTGGGAAGAGAGGGGAGGGAGGATAACATACCCTGGGAAGAGAGGGAGGAGGTAACATACCCTGGGAAGAGAGGGGAGGAGGTAACATACCCTGGGAGGAGGGGGAGGAGGTAACATACCCTGGGAGGAGGGGGAGGAGGTAACATACCCTGGGAAGAGGGGGAGGTAACATACCCCGGGAAGAGAGGGGAGGAGGTAACATACCCTGGGAAGAGAGGGGAGGAGGTAACATACCCTGGGAAGAGAGGAGGAGGTAACATACCCTGGGAAGAGAGGGGAGGAGGTAACATACCCTGGGAAGAGAGGGGAGGAGGTAACATACCCTGGGAAGAGAGGGGAGGAGGTAACATACCCTGGGAAGAGAGGGGAGGAGGTAACATACCCTGGGAGGAGGGGGAGGAGGTAACATACCCTGGGAAGAGAGGGAGGAGGTAACATACCCTGGGAAGAGAGGGAGGAGGTAACATACCCTGGGAAGAGAGGGAGGAGGTAACATACCCCTGAGCAATACTGCACCCGAACGAAGTACACT
>NW_026289555.1:0-13893 GCF_023373465.1 Oncorhynchus keta | reverse complement strand
GCACTCAGAGCGAGCTACGGTCAAGCGGGGCGTCTCGTTGAACTCTGCACAGCCTGGAGACTATGGTGATGCCATTTTTGTGTTGATTTCAGAATGCCATTTTTGGTGATGGTCCCTCTCCGTTTTAAACATATTGCTAATGTACAAAAGTCAACTAGCAAGTCAGTGTCCACCAGTCAATTAGATGTCATTCTGACACCAAACTGATACCAATTGACACCAAACCCACTTTTTCCAACTCATTTAGAAGCCAACTATCACATATGTCAGAGCAGGCCCATAATTCACAGCGCCATTAGTTTAAAACATAATAAAAACGTAAACACATAGTTACGTTCTAGCTGCGGGGTCCAGGTCAGACATTATGTGAAGGCCTATGTGAGGCGACCCGAATCCCGGAGTTTTCGGCTCGATAGGTCCTTGGTGCCCGAGTAAAACCCTAATTGGTGCTGAAAATCCACTTTTTTCCATGCCTTGCTATGGGGGTCCTTGAATGAGCGATCGGACCGAAACGTTGGGGTCCGTCTCTATAGGCCGAGCCGGTTCCAATGCACCTAGTCTTGTGTCTCTGAGACTTTTCTAAATGTCGCCATTTTCGTAATGGTCAAAATGAATTGAAATCATTGCAAATGTACGAGGCTATTTCTCGGTCCGAGAACCTTCTAGAGCCACCTAACTCACCACGCACTATCGACCCGAGGTCTAGAAGAGGTTTCTAAAGTTTCGAACTCTAGGTCTGACGGTTCTTTTTAGCTCGAACAAAGCTAACTATTGGAGGCACTGTCTGTCTCTACAACCCCCAGCCGTCCCTCCTTCCAAGTTGTGTGTCTGTGTGATTTAGTTTTCCTTTGAAATTTTATGGGAAAAATGACTGATTTACAGTTCATGGGGGTTGCCTAATCACACATATGAAGTTTTGGACAGATCTGACTTTTTAACCCCTCGAAACAGCCCCTGAGACACCAATTAAGGCACTTCCGGTTGTCACAGGAAGCTATAAGTCAACACATATCCTCACTGGGCTATGCTTTTACAGAATCCTGAGTTTTAAGTCCTTACGTTAAGAATTGACTGATTTACACAGGGTTGAATGCACTATGTCTATCAAACTGCAGGCAGGTAATGGAAAAACACTTTTAGGGTGATTTTAACCACTTCCGGTTGGTCCAGGAAGCTTAGAATCAACACAGGTAGACCTCATACTGGCCTGATGGACTGTTACCAAAGACAGGTTCATACGGCATTCATAACCCATATAGACTTCAGGTTGAATTTAGGGGTAAAGGCAATGTATTCCTATGGGGAGAGAAATCAATGCAAACTTTTTGAAGTAAACACCATCTTTTAACTATTAAGGGTTAATGCCACACTGTCAACGTTAGGCTTGCACGGATCGGAAGGACCTTAGGAACATACCTGAGGTCGAATTGTGCTTCTCACCTAACGGTTCTCTCACTGTCACCCAAAAGCAAATGACGTTGTGGGGCAGGCTTCATTTTGGGCCTACTTTTCTAATGGTCGCTGCGCTCAGACCGAGCGAGCTACGGTCAAGCGGGATATCTCGTTGAACTCGGCACGGCCTAGACATTATGTTTATGCCATTGCCTGCTCTCTGTGTCTTTAAGAACCACACTTTTTCACTCCATCCTTGCTGTGTGTGCGTGTGAGAGCTTTTCTTTGACATCTGCTGGGAGAAATGACTGATTTACAGTTCACGAGGGTTACCTAGTCACACATATGAAGTTTTGAAAAGATCTGACCTTTTTAACCCATGGAAACTGCCACTGTGACACCATTAAAGGCACTTCCGGTTGGCACAGGAAGCTATAAATAAACTCATATCATGATTGGGGTATGCCTTTACAGAATCCCGAGTTTTAAGTCTTTACGTTAAGAACTGAGTTATTTACGGAGGGTTTAGTGAGTGTGTGTTATTTCAGAAAATCATAGAAAATCACAGAAATCTCGCAGAGCTCCGCAGCACACTTTAAAAAGATTCGTAAGAACAACCTGCAACTGGATCTGTAACCGTTGAAAAAAAAAACACCTATCCGTGAACATCACCAAGGTGTCGTTATGCGATTTCTCTTAAATGACGATAGATAAATGGCTGGTTCTTTTTTATTGACACCGGAGGCTCCTTGACTTTGACGTGAAGTGGAAAAATAATTTCTCTATTTTCATTTTGGACCTTTAATCCCAGATAAATGGCCATAACTCAAAAACCGTTGAGGCCTAGACGCCATCTTGTTCGGGGCCAACTGCCCATTATGCCGCCCCTACGCTCACCGAGTTTCGGCTTCTAAATATTTTCAGTTTTCGAGATAAGGCCCCGTCGTGAATCGTGATGTTTTGTAGCAATAGCCATATGATTGCTTATGCCCTCTTGTGGGAATTTCGGGACATGGGAAAAATGACATAAATCTTATTATTTTTTTAAAACGGAAACCGAATGTCCGACAACGTTCATTTGATGACTTCCTGGTAGGTCCGGCCCTGCCGCTCGGCCCGACGCCGTCCGCGAATTTTACAAACGATTTCGGACGTCTAGTAAGGGACCGTACATTTGCAATATGGACTTTCTCACTAACCATACAGGTACTGCCGAATTCTTCCCTTAAGGTATGAAAGCACCAAGCTACTGTCCCCTTACCTGGGAAAGCACCAAGCTACTGGCCCCTTACCTGGGAAAGCACCAAGCTACTGGCCCCTTACCTGGGAAAGCACCAAGCTACTGGCCCCTTACCTGGGAAAGCACCAAGCTACTGGCCGCTTACCTGGGAAAGCACCAAGCTACTGCCCTACCTGGGAAAGCACCAAGCTACTGGCCCCTTACCTGGGAAAGCACCAAGCTACTGGCCCTTACCTGGGAAAGCACCAAGCTACTGGCCCCTTACCTGGGAAAGCACCAAGCTACTGGCCCCTTACCTGAGAAAGCACCAAGCTACTGTCCCCTTACCTGGGAAAGCACCAAGCTACTGGCCCCTTACCTGGGAAAGCACCAAGCTACTGACCCCTTACCTGGGAAAGCACCAAGCTACTGGCCCCTTACCTGGGAAAGCACCAAGCTACTGACCCCTTACCCAGGAAAGCACCAAGCTACTGGCCCCTTACCTGGGAAAGCACCAAGCTACTGACCCCTTACCTGGGAAAGCATCTGGACCATCGAGGAGGCGCAAATATGAGAACTACATTGATTTGGGGTTCACTTATATTGGGAGTAGTGCCTTTCCTCAGCCACAGTATGTTATATGTGCAAAAGTATTATCTCACAAATCAATGAAACCTTCGATCTTGCGCAGACATTTAGAAACAAAACATGCCGATTTGAAAAATAAGCCACAGGAGTTTTTTGAGTGAGAATGAAGACGACTTTCGAGTAGTAAGACATCACCTTCACCATCTCAATCTACCACTCCTCCGATCTAAATGTACCACTTGTAACGGCGTTCTTCGTTTGTTGAAAGAGAGTCGGACCGAAATGCAGCGTGGTGGTTACTCATGTCTTTAATGAAAGAATAGCGATACATGAAAATAACTGAATAAATACAAAACAACAAACGGAACGTGAAACCTAATTACAGCCTATCTGGTGAAACTACACAGAGACAGGAACAATCACCCACGAAATACAAAGCGAAACCCAGGCTACCTAAATACGGTTCCCCATCAGAGACAACAAGAATCACCTGACTCTGATTGAGAACCGCCTCAGGCAGCCTATACTAGACACACCCCTAATCAAAACCACAATCCCAATGCCTACAAAACCCCCAATACGACAAATACAAAACCCCATGTCACACCCTGGCCTGAACAAATAATTAAAAGAAAACAAAAATACTAAGACCAAGGCGTGACACCACCTCCCATCTCAATCTACCACTCCTCCTATCTCAATCTACCACCTCCTATCTCAATCTACCACTCCTCCCATCTCACCCTACCACTCCTCCTATCTCAATCTACCACTCCTCCCATCTCAATCTACCACTCTCCTATCTCAATCTACCACTCTCCTATCTCAATCTACCACCTCCCATCTCAATCTACCACTCCTCCTATCTCAATCTACCACTCCTCCTATCTCAATCTACCACTCCTCCCATCTCAATCTACCACTCCTCCTATCTCAATCTACCACTCCTCCTATCTCAATCTACCACTCCTCCCATCTCAATCTACCACTCCTCCTATCTCAATCTACCACTCCTCCTATCTCAATCTACCACTCCTCCCATCTCAATCTACCACTCCTCCCATCTCAATCTACCACTCCTCCCATCTCAATCTACCACTCCTCCTATCTCAATCTACCACTCCTCCCATCTCAATCTACCACTCCTCCCATCTCAATCTACCACTCCTCCCATCTCAATCTACCACTCCTCCTATCTCAATCTACCACTCCTCCTATCTCAATCTACCACTCCTCCCATCTCAATCTACCACTCCCATCTCAATCTACCACTCCTCCTATCTCAATCTACCACTCCTCCTATCTCAATCTACCACTCCTCCTATCTCAATCTACCACTCCTCCTATCTCAATCTACCACTCCTCCCATCTCAATCTACCACTCCTCCCATCTCACCTACCACTCCTCCCATCTCAATCTACCACCTCCTATCTCAATCTACCACTCCTCCTATCTCACTCTACCACTCCTCCTATCTCAATCTACCACTCCTCCCATCTCAATCTACCACTCCTCCTATCTCAATCTACCACTCCTCCTATCTCAATCTACCACTCCTCCTATCTCAATCTACCACTCCTCCTATCTCAATCTACCACTCCTCCTATCTCAATCTACCACTCCTCCTATCTCAATCTACCACTCCTCACATCTCAATCTACCACTCCTCCTATCTCAATCTACCACTCCTCCTATCTCAATCTACCACTCCTCCCATCTCAATCTACCACTCCTCCTATCTCAATCTACCACTCCCATCTCAATCTACCACTCCTCCTATCTCAATCTACCACTCCTCCTATCTCAATCTACCACTCCTCCCATCTCAATCTACCACTCCTCCTATCTCAATCTACCACTCCTCCTATCTCAATCTACCACTCCTCCCATCTCAATCTACCACTCCTCCTATCTCAATCTACCACTCCTCCTATCTCAATCTACCACTCCTCCTATCTCAATCTACCACTCCTCCTATCTCAATCTACCACTCCTCCTATCTCAATCTACCACTCCTCCCATCTCAATCTATCACCATTCACTATCTAAATCTATCACCATTCCCTATCTAAATCTATCACCATTCCCTATCTAAATCTATCACCATTCCCTATCTAAATCTATCACCATTCCCTATCTAAATATATCACCATTCTTTATCTAAATATATCACCCTTCACCATCTCAATCTATAACAATTCAAATTCTCAATCTATCACCATTCCCTATCTAAATCTATCACCATTCCCTATCTAAATATATCACCATTCTTTATCTAAATATATCACCCTTCACCATCTCAATCTATAACAATTCAAATTCTCAATCTATCACCATTCAATATCTCAATCTATAACTATTCACTATCTCAGTCTTTCAGTCTTAGGTTTTGTTTTGAAGTCAATGTAGCCAGAGGACGGCCTCACTTTCTTATGGCTACACCTTGGTAACGTCTTGAGAGTGCTGTTGAGGCAACTGTAAATCAGTGGGTTTAAATCAGTTATTTGGTTACATGTGAATATATGCAGTGTAGTTTAATTAAAAAATGATACGTTTTTTAATGTTTCTTAAAATAAAAAAAAATATCTTAATATTGTCTGAGTAGGATGGTCCTCCCCTTCCTCCTTTGAGGAGCCTCCAAACACACACACACACACACACACACACACACACACACACACACACACACACACACACACACACAAACACACACACACACACACACACACACACACACACACACACACACACACACACACACACACACACACACACACACACACACACACACACACACACACACACACTGTTTCAGAGAAGGTTCCAGTCACACAGTGAGACTAAACAACGTTATAGTCACCAGGAGACAATCTGACATTAGGATCAGTCACCGCTAAAATTACAAGTCAGATCTATAAAAGCATAACTGTAAAACGTTTGTCTGTACGCCCACAGCGAGGCCACTAGTGACCAAAACAGAAATAGCATTTGATTGTTTAATCTTATGTCCATACTATTCTTTATTTGGGGTCTAGAAATGAAACAGTTTGAATATTGCAAGGCTGAAGACATGTCCTAATTACAGTTTTTAACAATCACTTTGGCACTAATTTCAGAACCTTGTGGTCCTTTTTTCAAAACTCATAACGGTCATCAGTTATATAATAATAATAATAATAATAATAATAATAATAATAATAATAATATAATATATATATAATATCAGTTGTAACACAGGCTGTCCAATGTTCAAAACATTGCATTGTGCATTCATATCTTTAAAGAAACCTTGCACTTGCAGAATCATTGGGTCAAATAACTAATTTATCATGAAATACCATAGGAACATTAATTTAGATCACACACACACACACAAGATACCGATAGTTTCACTGTGTAGTTGTTCCTACAATCATTAAATATTGTAGTACAAAATATGTGATACATGTTTCGTTAAGCTACTACACGTAAATACATCACTGTAAAAGGACTAGTAGAGAGAATACTACAGACACAGTGGAATCATTTAACAAAACAAAAATCATTTATTGATGAAATACAATAAAATCACAACATCCACAAGGTTTCTTTGAATCAAAGCAAAAATAATTAGCTACAAAAAAGAAAAAACTGTAAAACATCAGTGTTCCCCACCTGGCTTACTGTAAAACATCACTGCAGTGTTCCTCACCTGGCTTACTGTAAAACATCACTGCAGTGTTCCTCACCTGGCTTACTGTAAAACATCACTGCAGTGTTCCTCTCCTGGCTTACTGTAAAACATCACTGCAGTGTTCCTCACCTGGCTTACTGTAAAACATCACTGCAGTGTTCCTTCCTGGCTTACTGTAAACATCACTGCAGTGTTCCTCACCTGTCTTACTGTAAAACATCACTGCAGTGTTCTCACCTGGCTTACTGTAAAACATCACCGCAGTGTTCCTCACCTGGCTTACTGTAAAAACATCACTGCAGTGTTCCTCACCTGGCTTACTGTAAACATCACTGCAGTGTTCCTCACCTGGCTTACTGTAAACATCACTGCGGTGTTCCTCACCTGGCTTACTGTAAAACATCACTGCAGTGTTCCTCACCTGGCTTACTGTAAAACATCACTGCAGTGTTCCTCACCTGGCTTACTGTAAAACATCACTGCAGTGTTCCTCACCTGGCTTACTGTAAAACATCACTGCAGTGTTCCTCACCTGGCTTACTGTAAAACATCACTGCAGTGTTCCTCACCTGGCTTACTGTAAAACATCACTGCAGTGTTCCTCACCTGGCTTACTGTAAAACATCACTGCAGTGTTCCTCACCTGGCTTACTGTAAACATCACTGCAGTGTTCCTCACCTGGCTTACTGTAAAACATCACTGCAGTGTTCCTCACCTGGCTTACTGTAAAACATCACTGCAGTGTTCCTCACCTGGCTTACTGTAAAACATCACTGCAGTGTTCCTCACCTGGCTTACTGTAAAACATCACTGCAGTGTTCCTCACCTGGCTTACTGTAAAAAATTACTGCCGTGTTCCTCACCTGGCTTACTGTAAAACACCACTGCAGTGTTCCACACCTGGCTTACTGTAAAACATCACTGCAGTGTTCCTCACCTGGCTTACTGTAAAACATCACTGCAGTGTTCCTCACCTGGCTTACTGTAAAACATCACTGCAGTGTTCCTCACCTGGCTTACTGTAAAACATCACTGCAGTGTTCCTCACCTGGCTTACTGTAAACACCACTGCAGTATTCCACACCTGGCTTACTGTAAACATCACTGCAGTGTTCCTCACCTGGCTTACTGTAAACATCACTGCAGTGTTCCTCACCTGGCTTTTACTGTAAAACATCACTGCAGTGTTCCTCACCTGGCTTACTGTAAAACATCACTGCAGTGTTCCTCACCTGGCTTACTGTAAACATCACTGCAGTGTTCCTCACCTGTCTTACTGTAAAAACATCACTGCAGTGTTCCTCACCTGTCTTACTGTAAAACATCACTGCAATGTTCCTCACCTGGCTTACTGTAAACATCACTGCAGTGTTCCTCACCTGGCTTACTGTAAAACATCACTGCAGTGTTCCTCACCTGGCTTACTGTAAAACATCACTGCAGTGTTCCTCACCTGGCTTACTGTAAAACGTCACCGCAGTGTTCTCACCTGGCTTACTGTAAAACATCACTGCAGTGTTCCCACCTGGCTTACTGTAAAACATCACTGCAGTGTTCCTCACCTGTCTTACTGTAAAACATCACTGCAGTGTTCCTCACCTGGCTTACTGTAAAACATCACTGCAGTCTTCGTCACCTGGCTTACTGTAAAACATCACTGCAATGTTCCCCACCTGGCTTACTGTAAAACATCAGCTGCAGTGTTCCTCACCTGTCTTACTGTAAAACATCACTGCAGTGTTCCTCACCTGGCCTACTGTAAAACATCACTGCAGTGTTCCTCACCTGGCTTACTGTAAAACATCACTGCAGTGTTCCCCACCTGGCTTACTGTAAAACATCACTGCAGTGTTCCTCACCTGTCTTACTGTAAAACATCACTGCAGTGTTCCTCACCTGGCTTACTGTAAAACATCACTGCAGTCTTCGTCACCTGGCTTACTGTAAAACATCACTGCAATGTTCCCCACCTGGCTTACTGTAAAACATCAGCTGCAGTGTTCCTCACCTGTCTTACTGTAAAACATCACTGCAGTGTTCCTCACCTGGCCTACTGTAAAAAGCAAAACAACGGATTGTTTACTGTACTTCTATATTTCCCTCAATCCTGTCTTGTGGATTTGGCCACAGGTTCTCATCCACATCACAATGGATGTTTTCATTGGCCAAACATCTTGGGAAGAATCTTCGGCAGGGGGAATCCAGGCCTGACACTGGTCTGCCGTGATGTCATTGCAAGCGTCATCCATGGCCTGGAGAAGGGTGGCTTGTTCGTGAGGGCGTCTACCTTCCACCTCCATGTGGAGAAAAATTCCTCCATCGGGTTAAGGAAAGGAGAGTATGGGGGTAAGTACAGGGTGGTAAATTGTGGATGGGCCTGAAACCATGCTTGCACCATTTGAGCATGGTGGAACCTGACATTATCCCACACAATGACATAGGTCATGCCCTCAGCTCTACAGACCTGATTTAGCTCATCAAAGACAGTTACATTCGATCAGCGAATCATGTGGCTGCCTGCAACCCAATATATAGAGTATATGGAGTAGAGAGCTTTAGATGTTGTTCGACCAAACATTAGAACAGGCAAGATGAGTAATCTCAGCGACTTTGACCGTGGTATGATTGTTGATGCCACACGTGGTGATTCTAGCATCTCAGAAACAGCTGCCTTCCTGGGATTTTTACTCACTACAGTCTCTAGTGTTGACAGAGAATGGTGCGATAAACAAAACACATTCAGTGAGCGGCAGTTCTGTGGGCAGAAACACCTTGTTAATGAGAGAGGTCAGAGGAGAATGTCCAGACTCATTCAAGCTAACAGAAAGTCCACAAATGCTCAAATAACAGCTGTTTAAACAGTGGTGTGCAGAAGGGCATCTCTTAACTTCTTTGAGATAGGGGGCGCTCTTTTAATTTTTGGATAAAAAACATTCCCGTTTTAAACAAGATATTTTGTCATGAAAAGATGCTCGACTATGCATATAATTGACAGCTTTGGAAAGAAAAAGCTCTGACGTTTCCAAAACTGCAAAGATGTTATCTGTGAGTGCCCCAGAACTAATGCTACAGGTCGAAACCAAGATGAAATTTCATACAGGAAATGCCCCAGATTCTGAAGGCGCTGTTTTTCAATGTCTCCTTATATGGCTGTGAATGCGCCAGGAATGAGCCTGCACTTTCTGTCGTTTCCCCAAGGTGTCTGCAGCATTGTGACGTATTTGTAGGCATATCATTGGAAGATTGACCATAAGAGACTACATTTACCAGGTGTCCGCCCGGTTTCCTGCGTCGAAATTATTGTGTAATCTCCAGGTCCATGCGCGTTCCATTTCTTCAGAGGAGAAACCAAACTGCCACGAATGATTTATCATCGATAGATATGTGAAAAACACCTTGAGGATTGATTCTAAACAACGTTTGCCATGTTTCTGTCGATATTATGGAGTTAATTTTGTTGTAATGACTTAATTTTCAGTGATGAACAAAATGGAGCGATTTGTCCTTCACAAATAATCTTTTTGGAAAAACTGAACATTTGCTATCTAACTGAGAGTCTCACATTGAAAACATCTGAAGTTCTTCAAAGGTAAATTATTTTATTTGAATGCTTTTCTTGTTTTTGTGAAAATGTTGCATGCTGAATGCCAGGCTCAATGCTATGCTAGGCTATCAATACTCTTACACAAATGCTTGTTTAGCTATGGTTCAAAAGCATATTTTGAAAATCTGAGATGACAGTGTTGTTAACAAAAGGCTAAGCTTGAGAGCAAATATATTTATTTCATTTCATTTGCGATTTTCATGAATAGTTAACGTTGCGTTATGGTAATGAGCTTGAGGCTATAAATAGGATCCCGGATACGGGATTGCTCGTCGCAACAGGTTAACGTACAACACCGTGAATAACTCAGGCTGTTGTGGAGGCAGAAGGGCTTCTCTTAACGTACAACACCGTGAATAACTCAGGCTGTTGTGGAGGCAGAAGGGCATCTCTTAACGTACAACACCGTGAATAACCCAGGCTGTTGTGGAGGCAGAAGGGCATCTCTTAACGTACAACACCGTGAATAACCCAGGCTGTTGTGGAGGCAAAAGGGCATCTCTTAACGTACAACACCGTGAATAACCCAGGCTGTTGTGGAGGCAAAAGGGCATCTCTTAACGTACAACACCGTGAATAACTCAGGCTGTTGTGGAGGCAGAAGGGCATCTCTTAACGTACAACACCGTGAATAACCCAGCTGTTGTGGAGGCAAAAGGGCTTCTTTAACGTACAACACCGTGATTAATTCAGGCTGTTGTGGAGGCAAAAGGGCTTTTTAACGTACAACACCGTGAATAATTCAGGCTGTTGTGGAGGCAGAAGGGCATTCCTCTAACGCATAACACCGTGAATAACTCAGGCTGTTGTGGAGGCAAAAAGGGCATCTCTTTAACGTATAACACCGTGAATAACCCAGGCTGTTGTGGAGGCAAAGGGCATCTCTTAACGTACAACACCGTGAATAACTCAGGCTGTTGTGGAGGCAAAAGGGCATCTTAGCATTTCAACACCGTGAATAACCCAGGCTGTTGTGGAGGCAAAAGGGCATCTCTTAACGCATAACACCGTGAATAACCAGGCTGTTGTGGAGGCAGAAGGGCTTCTCTTAACGTACAAATACCGTGAATAACCCCAGGCTGTTATGGAGGCAAAAGGGCTTCTTTAACGTACAACACTGAATAATTCAGGCTGTTGTGGGTAAGGGCATCTCTTAATGTACAAATACCGTGAATAACCCAGGCTGTTGTGGAGGCAGAAGGGTCTCTTAACGTACAACACCGTGAATAACTCAGGCTGTTGTGGAGGCAGAAGGGCTTCTCTTGCGTACAACACCAGTGAATAACCCAGGCTGTTGTGGAGGCAGAAGGGGTTCTCTTAACGTACAACACTGTGAATAACCCAGGCTGTTGTGGAGGCAGAAGGGCTTCTCTTAACGTACAACACCGTGAATAACCCAGGCTGTTAGGAGGCAGAAGGGTTTCTCTCTAACGTGATACAAACACGTGAATAACCCAGGCTGTTGTGAGGCAAAAGGGCTTCTTTTCTAACGTACAACACCGTGGAATAATTTCAGCTGTTGTGGAGGCAAAAGGCATCTTTAACGTACAACACCGTGAATAATTCAGGCTGTTGTGGAGGCAAAAGGGCATCTCAACGTACAACACCGTGAATAACCCAGGCTGTTGTGGCAAAAGGGCTTCTCTTAACGTGCAACACCGTGAATAACTCAGGCTGTTGTGGAGGCAGAAGGGCATCTCTTAACGCAGGCAGCCAACACCGTGAATAACCCAGGCTGTTGTGGAGGCAGAAGGGCATCTCTTACGCATTAAACACCGTGAATAATTCAGGCTGTTTGGGGGAGGCAAAAGGGCATCTTTAACGCATAACACCGTGAATAACCCAGGCTGCCAGAGGCAAAAGGGCTTCTCTTAAAGTACAACACCGTAAGTGGGATTAATTCAGCCGGGAGGCTGTTGGAGCCAAAAGGGCTTCTCTTAGCATTTAACACCGTGAATAATTCAGGCTGTTGTGGAGGCAGAAGGCATCTCTTAAATTCGTACAACACCGTGAATAACCCAGGCTGTTGTGGAGGCAGAAGGGCATCTCTTAACGCAACCACCGTGAATAATTCAGGCTGTTGTGGAGGCAGAAGGGCATCTCTTAACGTACAACACCGTGAATAACTCAGGCTGTTGTGGAGGCAGAAGGGCATCTCTTAACGTACAACACCGTGAATAACCCAGGCTGTTGTGGAGGCAAAAGGGGGTCCTACCCAGGACTAGATAGGTAATAAAACCTAATAAAGTGATTGTACAGTAATGTCTGAAAACATGGTCTGGAAAAGTGGTACATGGGACCATAGAAACAGTGACTGATAAGGAGTGATGATGAAATATTACTTCCATAGATAATGTAATAATTTTGCACGCCCAATTTTTCAGTTTTTGATTTGTTAAAAAAGTTTGAAATATCCAATAAATGTCGTTCCACTTCATGATTGTGTCCCACTTGTTGTTGATTCTTCACAAAAAAAATACAGTTTTATATGTTTGAAGCCTGAAATGTGGCAAAAGGTCGCAAAGGTCAAGGGGGCCGAATACTTTCGCAAGGCACTGTAGACTAGGTCATATAGACTACAGAATATAGACTAGGGGATATAGACTTCTGAATATAGACTAGGTCATATAGACTACTGGCTATAGACTAGGGGATATAGACTACTGAATATAGACCAGGGGATATAGACTACTGAATATAGACTAGGGGATATAGACTTCTGAATATAGACTAGGTCATATAGACTACTGAATATAGACCAGGGGATATAGACTACTGAATATAGACTAGGTCATATAGACTACTGAATATAGACCAGGGGATATAGACTACTGAATATAGACTAGGGATATAGACTACTGAATATAGACTAGGTCATATAGACTACTGAATATAGACCAGGGGATATAGACTACTGAATATAGACTAGGGGATATAGACTTCTGAATATAGACTAGGTCATATAGACTACTGAATATAGACTAGGGGATATAGACTACTGAATATAGACTAGGGGATATAGACTACTGAATATAGACTAGGTCATATAGACTACTGAATATAGACCAGGGGATATAGACTACTGAATATAGACTAGGGGATATAGACTACTGAATATAGACTAGGTCATATAGACTACTGAATATAGACTAGGGGATATAGACTACTGAATATAGACTAGGTCATATAGACTACTGAATATAGACCAGGGGATATAGACTACTGAATATAGACTAGGGGATATAGACTTCTGAATATAGACTAGGTCATATAGACTACTGAATATAGACTAGGGGATATAGACTACTGAATATAGACTAGGTCATATAGACTACTGAATATAGACCAGGGGATATAGACTACTGAATATAGACTAGGGGATATAGACTTCTGAATATAGACTAGGTCATATAGA
>NW_026289554.1:0-7697 GCF_023373465.1 Oncorhynchus keta | reverse complement strand
GGGACTGTTTCGTTTACATTTACATTTACATTTAAGTCATTTAGCAGACGCTCATCCTTTGAGCCATTTACAAATTGGCATAAGACTCATGACATCCAGTGTGGAACAGCCACTTACAATAGCATCTAAATCTTTTAGGGGGGTGAGAAGGATTACTTACCCTATCCTAGGTATTCCCTTGAAGAGGTGGGGGTTTCAGGTGTCTCCGAAAGGTGGTGATTGACTCCGCTGTCCTGGCGTCGTGAGGGAGTTTGTTCCACCATTGGGGGCCAGAGCAGCGAACAGTTTTGACTGGGCTGAGCGGGAACTGTACTTCCCTCAGTGGTAGGGAGGCGAGCAGGCCAGAGGTGGATGAACGCAGTGCCCTTGTTTGGGTGTAGGGCCTGATCAGAGCCTGGAGGTACTGAGGTGCCGTTCCCCTCACAGCCCGTGCAGGCAAGCACCATGGTCTTGTAGCGGATGCGAGCTTCAACTGGAAGCCAGTGGAGAGAGCGGAGGAGCGGGGTGACGTGAGAGAACTTGGGAAGGTTGAACACCAGACGGGCTGCGGCATTCTGGATGAGTTGTAGGGGTTTAATGGCACAGGCAGGAGCCCAGCCAACAGCGAGTTGCAGTAATCAAGACGGGAGATGACAAGTGCCTGGATTAGGACCTGCGCCGCTTCCTGTGTGAGGCAGGGTCGTACTCTGCGGATGTTGTAGAGCATGAACCTACAGGAACGGGACACCGCCTTGATGTTAGTTGAGAACGACAGGGTGTTGTCCAGGATCACGCTGGTTCTTAGCGCTCTGGGAGGAGGACACAATGGAGTTGTCAACCGTGATGGCGAGATCATGGAACGGGCAGTCCTTCCCCCCGGGAGGAAGAGGAGCTCCCGTCTTGCTGAGGTTCAGCTTGAGGTGGTGATCCGTCATCCACACTGATATGTCTGCCAGACATGCAGAGATGCGATTCGCCACCTGGTCATCAGAAGGGGGAAAGGAGAAGATTAATTGTGTGTCGTCTGCATAGCAATGATAGGAGAGACCATGTGAGGTTATGACAGAGCCAAGTGACTTGGTGTATAGCGAGAATAAGAGAGGGCCTAGAACAGAGCCCTGGGGGACACCAGTGGTGAGAGCGCGTGGTGAGGAGACAGATTCTCGCCACGCCACCTGGTAGGAGCGACCTGTCAGGTAGGGACGCAATCCAAGCGTGGGCCGCGCCGGAGATGCCCAACTCGGAGAGGGTGGAGAGGAGGATCTGATGGTTCACAGTATCGAAGGCAGCCGATAGGTCTAGAAGGATGAGAGCAGAGGAGAGAGTTAGCTTTAGCAGTGCGGAGCGCCTCCGTGATACAGAGAAGAGCAGTCTCAGTTGAATGACTAGTCTTGAAACCTGACTGATTTGGATCAAGAAGGTCATTCTGAGAGAGATAGCGGTAGAGCTGGCCAAGGACGGCACGCTCAAGAGTTTTGGAGAGAAAAGAGAGAAGGATACTGGTCTGTAGTTGTTGACATCGGAGGGATCGAGTGTAGGTTTTTTCAGAAGGGCTGCAACTCTCGCTCTCTTGAAGACGGGAGGGACGTAGCCAGCGGTCAGGGATGAGTTGATGAGCGAGGTGAGGTAAGGGAGAAGGTCTCCGGAAATGGTCTGGAGAAGAGAGGAGGGATAGGGTCAAGCGGGCAGGTTGTTGGGCGGCCGGCCGTCACAAGACGCGAGATTTCATCTGGAGAGAGAGGGGAGAAAGAGGTCAGAGCACAGGGTAGGGCAGTGTGAGCAGAACCAGCGGTGTCGTTTGACTTAGCAAACGAGGATCGGATGTCGTCGACCTTCTTTTCAAAATGGTTGACGAAGTCATCTGCAGAGAGGGAGGAGGGGGGAGGATTCAGGAGGGAGGAGAAGGTGGCAAAGAGCTTCCTAGGGTTAGAGGCAGATGCTTGGAATTTAGAATGGTAGAAAGTGGCTTTAGCAGCAGAGACAGAGGAGGAAAATGTAGAGAGAGGGAGTGAAGGATGCCAGGTCCGCAGGGAGCGAGTTTTCCTCCATTTCCGCTCGGCTGCCCGGAGCCCTGTTCTGTGAGCTCGCAATGAGTCGTCGAGCCACGGAGCGGGAGGAGGACCGAGCCGGCCTGGAGGATAGGGGACATAGAGAGTCAAAGGATGCAGAAAGGGAGGAGAGGAGGGTTGAGGAGGCAGAATCAGGAGATAGGTTGAGAAAGTTTGAGCAGAGGGAAGAGATGATAGGATGGAAGAGGAGAGAGTAGCGGGGGAGAGAGAGCGAAGGTTGGGACGGCGCGATACCATCCGAGTAGGGGCAGTGGGAAGTGTTGGATGAGAGCGAGAGGGAAAAGGATACAAGGTAGTGGTCGGAGACTCGTTGTTTCGGTTATTCACGTTGTTATTTTATAGTTTAGTGTTCATGTAAATAAAGTATCATTATGGACACTTACTACGCTACACATTGGTCCTCCGATCCTTCCTACTACTCCTCCTCGTCAGAGGAAGACAACCGTTACAGAATCACCCACCACCAAAGGACCAAGCAGCGTGGTAACGGGCAGCAGCAGCGATCTCCAGACTCCTGGACATGTGAGGAGATCCTGGATGGCAAGGGACCCTGGGTACAGCTGGGAGAGTATCGCCGCCCCAAGGCAGAGCTGGAGGCAGCCAAAGCCGAGAGGCGGTGGTATGAGGCAGCATGGCAGAGCAGGACACCGGATAAGACAGGAGAAGTACTCCAGATATAACAAATTGACCCTAGCCCCCGACACATAAACTACTGCAGCATAAATACTGGAGGCTGAGACAGGAGGGGTCAGGAGGACACTGTGGCCCCATCCGATGATACCCACAGACAGGGCCAAAGAGGAAGGATATAACCCCACCCACTTTGCCAAAGCACAGCCCCACACCACTAGAGGGATATCTTCAACCACCAACTTACCATCCTGAGACAAGGCCGAGTATAGCCCACAAAGATCTCTGCCAAGGCACAACCCAAGAGGGGGGGCGGCAACCTGAATATGGAAAGATCACATCAGTGACTCAACCCACTCAAGTGACGCACCACTCCTAGGGACGGCATGAAAGAGCAGCAGTAGGCCAGTGACTCAGCCCCTGTAATAGGGTTAGAGGCAGAGAATCCCAGTGGAAAGAGGGGAACTGGCCAGGCAGAGTCAGCAAGGGCGATTAGTTGCTCCAGAGCCTTTCCGTTCACCTTCACACTCCTGGGCCAGACTACACTCAATCACATGACCCACTGAAGAGATGAGTCTTCAGTAAAGACTTAAAGGTTGAGACCGAGTTTGCGTGTCTCACATGGGTAGGCAGACCATTCCATAAAAATGGAGCTCTATAGGAGAAAGCCCTGCCTCCAGCTGTTTGCTTAGAAATTCTAGGGACAATTAGGGAGGCCTGCGTCTTGTGACCGTAGCGTACGTGTAGGTATTTACGGCAGGACCAAATCAGAGAGATAGGTAAGAGCAAGCCCATGTAATGCTTTGTAGGTTAGCAATAAAACCTTGTAATCAGCCCTTGCCTTGACAGGAATCAAGTGTAGGGAGGCTAGCACTGGAGTAATATGGTCACATTCTTTGGTTCTAGTCAGGATTCTAGCAGCCGTATTTAGCACTAACTGAAGTTTATTTAGTACTTTATCTGGGTAGCCGGAAAGTAGAGCATTGCAGTAGTCTAACCTAGAAGTAACAAAAGCATGGCTACATTTTTCTGCATCATTTTTGGACAGAAATGTTCTGATTTTTGCAATGTTACGTAGATGGAAAAAAGTTGTCTTTGAAACAAAAGAGAGATCAAGGTCCAGAGTAACACCGAGGTCCTTCACAGTTTTATTTGAGATGACTGTACAACCATTAATATTAATTGTCAGATTCAACAGAAGATCTCTTTGTTTCTTGGGACCTAGAACAAGCATCTCTGTTTTGTCCGAGTTTACAAGTAGAAAGTTTGCAGCAATCCACTTATGTCTGAAATACAGGCTTCTAGCGAAGGCAATTTTGGGGATTCACCATGTTTCATTGAAATGTACAGCTGTGTGTCATCCGCATAGCAGTGAAAGTTAACATTATGTTTTCGAATGACATCCCCAAGAGGTAAAATATATAGTGAAAATAATAGTGGTCCTAAAACGGAACCTTGAGGAACACCGAAATGTACAGTTGGTTTGTCAGAGGACAAACCATTCACAGAGACTGATATCTTTCCGACAGATAAGATCTAAACAGGCCAGAACTTGTCCGTGTATACGAATTGCGTTTCCAATCTCTCCAAAACAAATGTGGTGATCGATGGTATCAAAAGCAGCACTAAGGTCAAGGAGCACGAGGACAGATGCAAAGCCTCGGTTTGGTGCCATTAAAAGGTAATTTACCACTTTCACAAGTGCAGTCTCAGTGCTATGATGGGGTCGAAAACCAGACTGAAGCATTTCGTATACATTGTTTGTCTTCAGGAAGGCAGCGAGTTGCTGCGCAACAACCTTTTCTAACATTTTTGAGAGGAATGGAAGATTCGATATAGGCTGATAGTTTTAAAAATATTTTCTGGGTCAAGGTTTGGCTTTTTCAAGAGAGCCTTTATTACTGCCACTTTTAGTGAGTTTGGTACACATCCGGTGGATAGAGAGCCGTTTATTATGTTCAACATAGGGGCCAACATAGGAGGGCCTCTTTGACCTCCTCTTCTCCGCAGCAACCGGGCAGAGCCCAACTGAGGGATCCGGGTCAACAGCAGCAATGTAGCACAGTGTTCCTTCATTCCTTCCTCTCCTCGCCTCAAAACAGGGACTCTCTGAACACAACAACAACAAAGTATCGTTACATTTACATTTTAGTCATTTATCAGATGCTTGTATCCAGAGGGACTTACAGTAGTTAGTGCATACATCTTCATACTGGTCCCCGTGGGAATCGCACCCACAACACTTGCGTTGCAAGCTCCGTGTTCTACCAACTGAGCCACAAGGGTTCTTATTGCTCCACAAAAGCCAAGTGACGTCATCAGTTGAAACACTACTAGCGCGCAACGCTAACTAACACAGTTATATTTGTGTGTGTGTGTGTGTGTGTGTGTCTGTGTGTGTGTACGAGCATGTGTGCATCCCTGGAGGTGTCAGAGAGTGACGTGATGTAAATGAGTAGCATTAAAACCAGGGGCCTCAGGCTTACCTGAGGCCAAACCCTATCTACGTGAGCAACAACCTATTACCTATTGCCTATCATATATTGTATTCACCTAAACACATAGCGACCAACACCTCTTATATCCATCACCATTCGTCCCCTCTCCCTCACCCCTCTTACCAAACAAACAAGTGCCCTGTCCCCTAAAAGTGGCACCTGTGCTGTTGGATATTTATGTAGCCTCTCTCTGTCAGGAACTGATAACCTCTACTGTGTTCAAAATGGTACCCTATTCCTGTATATTGCACTACTTTTTACCAGAGCCCTATGTGCCCTGGTTAAAAGTAGTGCACTGTATTATAGGGTGTCATTTGGGAGGCAGACCTCTACCGCTGTGCACAATTAAACACACCTACCAGTCAGAATGAAAAATCACTTCCAGAAAAGTGAGGGGAGGGAGGGAGAAAAAAGGGGAGACAGGCAAAAAAGAGAAGGAAGAGACAGAGGAAGAGAAAAAAGAGATATAGAGAAAAGATATAGAGTGGAAATAGAGAGAGAGAGCAGTGAGAGAGAGGAGGGATGGTTATTCAAAGATAAATAAATGCTAAATGAGTGGGAATGTTTATGTGGCCTGTTCATGTGGCCTGATGTGTGGGAATTTGGGTGTGTGTGTGAGTTTGGGTGTGTGTGTGTGAGAGAAAGGACTTCAGCATGGTGACTGATAAGGCGAGAACAGAGAATGGACAAAGTGACACTGGGACAGAGCAACACCAGTGTGTCTGCTATCTAGGGCACATTAACCTGGCAACAGCCAGTAGAACGTGGAATGAAGCCTCTAGTGCAGGGGTGTCAAACTCATTTCGCATCGTGGGCCACATACGGCCTAGGGAGATGTCAAGTGGGCCGGACCATTAAAATTATACCATACTCTGCTATAAATAACCAAAATATCATGTCTTTCCTTTGTTTTGGTGTAAAGAAGCACAAGAACATTAGGAAAATATTGAAATTTAATGAACTATCCTTTTACAAAACATTTCATGAAACACCTCATATTTCCTTAGACAAATGTGCAATTTACTTTTATCATTCACAAATATGCATTGCAACTGATCCCACTGATTGTACAAAGGCACAAAACTTTAATTGGTACTGAAAAATATAGTAATGCACTTTAAGATTAAATGAGACTTTTAAAGAAAGGAATTTTAAACCACTTACACATACGCATATAAAATCTAAATGTAATCCCTGCGTACACCTTACAAACTAAGGAGAGTGATTTTAAATGTGTAATGAAGAAAGTGTTCGCCTGTCCTGTAAATCTGTAAACTTCATACATGAAACATACATACACATACAATACATACTGAAAATTTATGGAGTTGTATGAACAGTAGAATTCCATCACACAACTTTTGTTTTGAAGCTGCTGACTAACATTAAAGTGCACATTTTTTAAATCACCACAGTAAGGATTCATCTTCACAGAGCTGTATTCTTTCAATGCAAACAGTATCTAAGGCAGCATTTTAAAGGTGTTAGTCTAGTCTGGACTTGTATTTGTACCTGAAACTTGGCATCTTTTGGCCTGTACAAGTGCATCAACACCAGGTGTCATGTCCTGACTAGCTGTCACTTTCAGAATGTCATTTAAGTGCTTGTTTGTGAGCCTTGAACGCATTTTTGTTTTATTGATATTCATCACTGAGAAAATTTGTTCACAAAGGTAGGTTGTCCCAAACATGCACAAAATTTTAGCAGCCAGGGCTGTTAATTTGGGGTACCCTGGTAGTAGATACTGATAAAATCTGTCCAGACCTACAGAGGCAAATTTGCCCTTCAAATCTGCCGAGTATTCCTCGTCAGGCTAATATTGGCAAAAGCTTGTCGCTTCTCGGGACATACAAGTTCAGCCGCCTTCATCATGCATCGTTTAACAAAGTCACCGTCGGAATACGGCTTCGATGCTAATGCTATTTCGCTAGCAATTAGGTAGCTGGCTTTTACCGCTGCTTCACTGACTTCTCGGCTCTGGATGAAAGTTGACTGCTGTTTCCTCAGACCCGCCAGCAATTCGTTAATCTTATCTCTTCTCAGTTGTCCTTGCAAGCCGTCATATTTTTCGCTGTGATGAGTCTCGTAGTGGCGTCGAATATTATATTCCTTCAATACCGAAACTTGTTGCAAACACACCAAGCACAAAGGTTTTCCGTGCATCTCTGTAAATAAATAGGACGTGGTCCATTTTTCTTTGAAAATTCTACACTCCTTATCTACTTTTCTCCGTTTGGATAACGACATTTTGGCTAATGATATTAACAACGTCGTAACAAGCAGCAGATGGCGCATTGATACCGTCTGCTGTTTTCAGTCTGTCTCAGTGATGCGGCTTGTCTTCTACTCTGATGGAAAGAGTGCGCCCCTTAGCGGATAATCCATGAATTGCAGCGAATTAAAAATATTAATTCCATGTCTTTTATGCATTTTTTCCACTTTCAAATTATCCTGCGGGCCTGATCGAACCTCCTTTGGGGCCGGTTCCGGCCCGCGGGCCGTATGTTTGACACCCCTGCTC
>NW_026289553.1:0-12689 GCF_023373465.1 Oncorhynchus keta | reverse complement strand
CTTTGGCAAAGTGGGTGGGGTTATATCCTTCCTGTTTGGCCCTGTCCGGGGTGTCCTCGGATGGGGCCACAGTGTCTCCTGACCCCTCCTGTCTCAGCCTCCAGTATTTATGCTGCAGTAGTTTATGTGTCGGGGGGCTAGGGTCAGTTTGTTATATCTGGAGTACTTCTCCTGTCCTATTCGGTGTCCTGTGTGAATCTAAGTGTGCGTTCTCTAATTCTCTCCTTCTCTCTCTCTCTCGGAGGACCTGAGCCCTAGGACCATGCCCCAGGACTACCTGACATGATGACTCCTTGCTGTCCCCAGTCCACCTGGCCATGCTGCTGCTCCAGTTTCAACTGGCCTGGGCCCTAGGACCATGTCCCAGGACTACCTGACATGAGGACTCCTTGCTGTCCCCAGTCCACCTGGCCATGCTGCTGCTCCAGTTTCAACTGTTCTGCCTTACTATTATTCAACCATGCTGGTCATTTATGAACATTTGAACATCTTGGCCACGTTCTGTTATAATCTCCACCCGGCACAGCCAGAAGAGGACTGGCCACCCCACATATGCTCTCTCTAATTCTCTTCTTTCTCTCTCTGGAGGACCTGAGCCCTAGGACCGTGCCCCAGGACTACCTGACATGATGGCTCCTTGCTGTCCCCAGTCCACCTGACTGTGCTGCTGCTCCAGTTTCAACTGTTCTGCCTTATTATTATTCGACCATGCTGGTCATTTATGAACATTTGAACATCTTGGTCATGTTCTGTTATAATCTCTACCCGGCACAGCCAGAAGAGGACTGGCCACCCCACATAGCCCGGTTCCTCTCTAGGTTTCTTCCTAGGTTTTGGCCTTTCTAGGGAGTTTTTCCTAGCCACCGTGCTTTTACACCTGCATTGTTTGCTGTTTGGGGTTTTAGGCTGGGTTTCTGTACAGCACTTTGAGATATCAGCTGATGTACGAAGGGCTATATAAATAAATTTGATTTGATTTGATTTGATTTGGTGGGTGCCCAGTGAGATGAGGCCTGAGTGGGTGTCCAGTGAGATGAGGCCTGGTGGGTGCCCAGTGAGATGAGGCCTGGTGGGTGCCCAGTGAGATGAGGCCTGGTGGGTGTCCAGTGAGATGAGGCCTGGTGGGGTGTCCAGTGAGATGAGGCCTGGTGGGTGTTCAGTGAGATGAGGCCCGGTGGGTGTCCAGTGAGATGAGGCCTGGTGGGGTGTTCAGTGAATGATGCCTGGTGGGTGTCCAGTGAGATGAGAGGCCGGGTGGGGGTGTCAAGTGAGATGAGGCCTGGGCAGTCCAGTGAGATGAGGCCTGGTGGGTGTCCAGTGAGATGAGACCTGTGTGTCCAGTAAGATGAGCCCTAGTGGGTGTCCAGTGAGATGAGACCTGGTGGGTGTCCAGTAAGATGAGGCCTGGGGGGTGTCCAGTGAGATGAGGCCGGGTGGGGTGTCGAGTGAGAAGAGGCCTGGTGGGTTGTCCAGTGAGATGAGGCCTGGTGGGTGTCCAGTGAGATGAGACCTGGTGGGTGTCCAGTGGAGATGAGTGCCCAGGGGTGTCCAGTGAGATGAGACCTGGTGGTGTCCAGTAAGATGAGGCCTGGTGGGGGTGTCCAGTGAGATGAGGCCTGGTGGGTGTCCAGTGAGATGAGGCCTGGTGGGTGTCCAGTGAGATGAGGCCTGGTGGGTGTCCAGTGAGATAGGAGGCCTGGTGGGTGTCCCAGTGAGAAAAGGCCTGGTGGTGTGTCCAGTGAGATGAGGCCTGGTGGGTGTCCAAGTGAGATGAGGCTGGTGGGTGTCCAGTGAGATGAGGCCTGGTGGGGTGTCCAGTGAGATGAGGCCACAGTGGGGTGTCAGTGAGATGAGGCCTGGTGGGTGTCCAGTGAGATGAGGGCCTGAGTGCAGGGTGTTCAGTGAGATGAGGCCTGTTGGGTTGACCAGTGAGAGAGCCTACTGTTCCCTGGTCCCCCTGGGCCCTGAGGCCCTGTGTAGGTCTATTCCACAGCCCTGCCGGCCAGCGTGCATGTAAATTAAAGGTCCTGAATGCAAGGTAATGGGATGAAAATACCACTGCTTAACATCCTGCCAGCCAGTGTTCCAGAACATCTTCAACATCCCACCAGCCAGTTTTCAGAACATCTTTAACATCCCACCAGCCAGTGTTCCAGAACATCTTCAACATCCCACCAGCCAGTGTTCCAGAACATCTTTAACATCCCACCAGTCAGTGTTCAGAACATCTTTAACATCCCACCAGTCAGTGTTCCAGAACATCTTTAACATCCCACCAGTCAGTGTTCAGAACATCTTTAACATCCCACCAGTCAGTGTTCCAGAACATCTTTAACATCCCACCAGCCAGTGTTCCCAGAACATCTTTAACATCCCACCAGTCGTGTTCCAGAACATCTTTCACATCCCACCAGTCAGTGTTAGAACATCTTTAACATCCCACCAGCCAGTGTTCCAGAACATCTTCAACATCCCACCAGCCAGTATTCCAGAACATCTTCAACATCCCACCAGCCAGTGTTCCAGAATATCTTTAACATCCCACCAGTCAGTGTTCCAGAACATCTTTAACATCCCACCAGCCAGTGTTCCAGAACATCTTTAACATCCCACCAGCCAGTGTTCCAGAACATCTTTAACATCCCACCAGTCAGTGTTCCAGAACTTCTTTAACATCCCACCAGCCAGTGTTCCAGAACATCTTTAAGATCCCACCAGCCAGTGTTCCAGAACATCTTTAACATCCCACCAGCCAGTGTTCCAGAACATCTTTAACATCCCACCAGCCAGTGTTCCAGAACATCTTTAACATCCCACCAGCCAGTGTTCCAGAACATCTTTAACATCCCACCAGCCAGTGTTCCAGAACATCTTTAACATCCCACCAGTCAGTGTTAGAACATCTTTAACATCCCATCAGTCAGTGTTCCAGAACATCTTTAACATCCCACCAGTCAGTGTTCCAGAACATCTTTAACATCCCACCAGCCAGTGTTCCAGAACATCTTTAACATCCCACCAGCCAGTGTTCCAGAACATCTTTAACATCCCACCAGCCAGTGTTCCAGAACATCTTTAACATCCCACCAGTCAGTGTTCCAGAACATCTTTAACATCCCACCAGTCAGTGTTAGAACATCTTTAACATCCCACCAGTCAGTGTTCCAGAACATCTTTAACATCCCACTGAGTCAGTGTTCCAGAACATCTTTAACATCCCACCAGTCAGTGTTCCAGAACATCTTTAACATCCCACCAGTCAGTGTTCCAGAACATCTTTAACATCCCACCAGCCAGTGTTCCAGAACATCTTTAACATCCCACCAGTCAGTGTTCCAGAACATCTTTAACATCCCACCAGTCAGTGTTCGAACATCTTTAACATCCCACCAGTCAGTGTTAGAACATCTTTAACATCCCACCAGTCAGTGTTCCAGAACATCTTTAACATCCCACCAGCCAGTGTTCCAGAACATCTTCAACATCCCACCAGTCAGTGTTCCAGAACATCTTTAACATCCCACCAGTCAGTGTTAGAACATCTTTAACATCCCACCAGCCAGTGTTCCAGAACATCTTCAACATCCCACCAGCCAGTGTTCCAGAACATCTTTAACATCCCACCAGTCAGTGTTCCAGAACATCTTCAACATCCCACCAGCCAGTGTTCCAGAACATCTTTAACATCCCAACTGTCTACATCTCAGAAAAGAGAAAATAAACAGAGTAATTGTTTTAACGCTGATATTGTTAAAATATATAGAAAAAAACGAGACGACTCACAGAGCAGAGCTTTCAGGAGGTTGCATCATCAGCTAGGAGAGGTAAGGTACTTGCTTTACAGTCTATATCGCACAGATAGGGGTAGAGAGCTTAGAGGAACTGTCCTCGCTGTTCTATTTCACTATATATGTTCGTTAATATGTCATTAACATATCATAAAATAATGCAAATATGTGCATTTCTGCATCAAAGCTACAATGCTTGGTTGGAAGCAAACCACAATATCCAAAATGGTGTGGTATGCATGATCTATTGACATGGTGGGGGGGTATAGTATGTTGGGGATGGTGTGGTATGCATGATCTATTGACATGGTGGTGGGGGGTATAGTATGTTGGGGATGGTGTGGTATGCATGATCTATTGACATGGTGGTGGGGGGTATAGTATGTTGGGGAGGGTGTGGTATGCATGATCTATTGACATGGTGGTGGGGGGGTGTAGCATGTTGGGGAGGGTGTGGTATGCATGATCTATTGACATGGTGGTGGGGGGTATAGTATGTTGGGGATGGTGTGGTATGCATGATATATTGACATGGTGGGGGGTATAGTATGTTGGGGATGGTGTGGTATGCATGATCTATTGACATGGTGGTGGGGGGTATAGTATGTTGGGGAGGTGTGGTATGCATGATCTATTGACATGGTGGGGGGGCATAGTATGTTGGGGATGGTGTGGGTATGCATGATCTATTGACATGGTGGTGGGGGGTATAGTATGTTAGGGATGGTGTGGTATGCATGATCTATTGACATGGTGGGGGGGTATAGCATGTTGGGGATGGTGTGGTATGCATGATCTATTGACATGGTGGTGGGGGTATAGTATGTTGGGGATGGTGTGGTATGCATGATCTATTGACATGGTGGGGGGTATAGTATGTTGGGGATGGTGTGGTATGCATGATCTATGGACATGGTGGTGGGGGGTATAGTATGTTGGGGATGGTGTGGTATGCATGATCTATTGACATGGTGGTGGGGGGTATAGTATGTTGGGGATGGTGGTATGCATGATCTATTGACATGGTGGTGGGGGGGTATAGTATGTTGGGGATGGTGTGGTATGCATGATCTATTGACATGGTGGTGGGGGGTATAGTATGTTGGGGATGGTGTGGTATGCATGATCTATTGACATGGTGGGGGGGTATAGTATGTTGGGATGGTGTGGTATGCATGATCTATGGACATGGTGGTGGGGGGTATAGTATGTTGGGGATGGTGTGGTATGCATGATCTATTGACATGGTGGTGGGGGGTATAGTATGTTGGGGATGGTGTGGTATGCATGATCTATTGACATGGTGGTGGTGGGGGTATAGTATGTTGGGGATGGTGTGGTATGCATGATCTATTGACATGGTGGGGGGGGTATAGCATGTTGGGGATGGTGTGGTATGCATGATCTATTGACATGGTGGGGGGGGTATAGTATGTTGGGGATGGTGTGGTATGCATGATCTATTGACATGGTGGTGGGGGGTATAGTATGTTGGGATGGTGTGGTATGCATGATCTATTGACATGGTGGGGGTATAGCATGTTAGGGATGGTGCGGTATGCATGATCTATTGACATGGTGGGGGTATAGTATGTTGGGGATGGTGTGGTATGCATGATCTATTGACATGGTGGGGGGTATAGTATGTTGGGGATGGTGTGGTATGCATGATCTATGGACATGGTGGTGGGGGTATAGTCACCCCGTTTTGTCACTAAAGCACATTATACTACCCACCACTGGTGGGGGTATAGCTCTAGTCGGGGATGGCCCTCACTACATGATCTATTGACCCACTGGCTCCAGGTCATCTACAAGTCCATGCTAGGTAAAGCCCGCCTTATCTCAGTTCACTGGTCACATGGTGGCACACCCATCCGTTAGCACGCGCTCCAGCAGGTGTATCTCACTGATCATCCCTAAAGCCAACACCTCATTTTGGCCGCCTGTCGTTCCAGTACTCTGCTGCCTGTGACTGGAACGAATTGCAAAAATCGCTGAAGTTGGTAGACTTTATCTCCCTCACCAACTTCAAACATCAGCTATCCGAGCAGCTAACCGATCGCTGCAGCTGTACATAGTCTATTGGTAAATAGTCACCCTTTTCACCTACCTCATTCCCATACTGTTTTTATACTGTTTTATTTATTTACTTTTCTGTCTTTGCACACCAATATCTCTACCTGACATGCCCATCTGATCATTTATCACTCCAGTGTTAATCTGCAAAATTGTAATTATTCACCTACCTCCTCATGCCTTTGCACACATTGTATATAGACTGCCCATTTTTTTCTACTGTGTCTATTGACTTGCTAATTGTTTACTCCATGTGTAACTCTGTGTTGTCTGTTCACACTGATCTATCTGGCCAGGTCGGTGCAAATGAGAACTTGTTCTCAACTAGCCTACCTGGTTAATGGTAAAGGTTAGGAATAAAAAAATAGTATATAGTATGGGGATGGTGTGGTATGCATGATCTATTGACATGGTGGTATAGTATGGGGGATGGTGTGGTATGCATGATCTATTGACATGTTGGGGATAGTATGTTAGTGGTGTGGTATGGATGATCTATTGACATGGTGGTGGGGTATAGTATGTTGGGGATGGTGTGGTATGCATGATCTATTGACATGGTGGTGGGGGGTATAGTATGTTGGGGATGGTGTGGTATGCATGATCTATTGACATGGTGGTGGGGGTATAGTATGTTGGGGATGGTGTGGTATGCATGATCTATTGACATGGTGGGGGGGGTATAGTATGTTGGGGATGGTGTGGTATGCATGATCTATTGACATGGTGGTGGGGGGTATAGTATGTTGGGGATGGTGTGGTATGCATGATCTATTGACATGGTGGGGGGGTATAGTATGTTGGGGATGGTGTGGTATGCATGATCTATTGACATGGTGGTGGGGGTATAGTATGTTGGGGATGGTGTGGTATGCATGATCTATTGACATGGTGGTGGGGGGTATAGTATGTTAGGGATGGTGTGGTATGCATGATCTATTGACATGGTGGGGGAAGTATAGTATGTTGGGGATGGTGTGGTATGCATGATCTATTGACATGGTGGGGGGTATAGTATGTTGGGGATGGTGTGGTATGCATGATCTATTGACATGGTGGTGGGGGTATAGTATGTTGGGGATGGTGTGGTATGCATGATCTATTGACATGGTGGTGGGGGGTATAGTATGTTGGGGATAGTGTGGTATATAGTATGTTGATGATCTATTGACATGGTGGTGGGTATAGTATGTTTAGGGGATGGTGTGGTATGCATGATCTATTGACATGGTGGTGGGGGTATAGTATGTTGGGGATGGTGTGGTATGCATGATCTATTGACATGGTGGTATAAATATAGGGGGTATAGTATGTTGGGGATGGTGTGGTATGCATGATCTATTGACATGGTGGTATAGGGGGTATAGTATGTTGGGGATGGTGTGGTATGCATGATCTATTGACATGGTGGTGGGGGGGTTATAGTATGTTAGGGATGGTGTGGTATACATGATCTATTGACATGGTGGTGGGGGTATAGTATGTTGGGGATGAGTGTGGTATGCATGATCTATTGACATGGTGTGTGGGGGGTATAGTATGTTGGGATGGTGTGGTATGCATGATCTATTGACATGGTGGGGGGTATAGTATGTTGGGGATGGTGTGGTATGCATGATCTATTGACATGGTGGGGGGTATAGTATGTTGGGGATGGTGTGGTATGCTATTGATCTATTGACATGATCTATTAACATGTGGGGGGGGTATAGTATGTTGGGGATGGTGTGGTATGCATGATCTATTGACATGGTGGTGGGGGGTATAGTATGTTGGGGATGGTGTGGTATGCATGATCTATTGACATGGTGGTGGGGGGGGCATAGTATGTTGGGGATGGTGTGGTATGCATGATCTATTGACATGGTGGTATAGGGGGGTATAGTATGTTGGGGATGGTGGTGGTATGCATGATCTATTGACATGGTGGGGGGTATAGTATGTTGGGGATGGTGTGGTATATAGCATGATCTATTGACATGGTGGTAAGTATAGTATGTTTAGGGATAATAGCATGTCAGGGATGGTGGGTATGCATGATCTATTGACATGGTGGGGGTATAGTATGTTGGGATGGTGTGGTATGCATGATCTATTGACATGGTGGGGGGTATAGTATGTTGCAGATGGTGTGGCATGCATGATCTATTGACATGGTGGTGGGGGGGGTATAGATCTATGTAGTAGGGATGGTGTGGTATGCATGATCTATTGACATGGTGGTGGGGTATAGTATGTTAGGGATGGTGTGGTATGCATGATCTATTGACATGGTGGGGGGTATAGTATGTTGGGGATGGTGTGGTATGCATGATCTATTGACATGGTGGTGGGGGGTATAGTATGTTGGGGATGGTGTGGTATGCATGATCTATTGACATGGTGGGGGGGGGCATAGTATGTTGGGGATGGTGTGGTATGCATGATCTATTGACATGGTGGTGGGGGTTAGTATAGTATGTTGGGGATGGTGGGTATGCATGATCTATTGACATGGTGGTATATAGTATGTTGGGGATGGTGTGGTATGCATGATCTATTGACATGGTGGGGGTATATCTATTGACATATGTCAGGGATGGTGTGGTATGCATGATCTATTGACATGGTGGGGGTATAGTATGTTGGGGATGGTGTGGTATGCATGATCTATTGACATGGTGGGGGGGGTATAGTATGTTGGGATGGTGTGGTATGCATGATCTATTGACATGGTGGTGGTGGGGTAGTATGTTGTGGTGGGTATGCATGATCTATTGACATGGTGGTGGTATAGTATGTTGGGGATGGTGGGTATGCATGATCTATTGACATGGTGGTGGGGGGGTATATAGTATGTTGGGGATGGTGTGGTATGCATGATCTATTGACATGGTGGTGGGGGGTATAGTATGTTAGGGTATGGGATGGTGGCATGCATGATCTATTGACATGGTGGTGGGGGGGTATAGATATTGACATGGTGGGGATAGTATGTTGTGGTGTGGTATGCATGATCTATTGACATGGTGGGGGGTATAGTATGTTGGGGATGGTGTGGTATGCATGATCTATTGACATGGTGGTGGGGGTATAGTATGTTGGGGATGGTGTGGTATGCATGATCTATTGACACGGTGGGGGTATGTTGGGGATAGCATGTCAGATGGGAGATGAGTGGCATGCATGATCTATTGACATGGTGGGGGGGGCATATAGTATGTTGGGGATGGTGTGGTATGCATGATCTATTGACATGGTGGTGGGGGTATAGTATGTTGGGGATGGTGTGGTATGCATGATCTATTGACATGGTGGTGGGGGCATATAGTATGTCAGATGGTGTGGTATGCATGATCTATTGACATGGTGGGGGGTATAGTATGTTGGGATGGTGTGGCATGCATGATCCATTGACATGGTGGTGGGGTATAGCATGTCAGGGATGGTGTGGTATGCATGATCCATTGACATGGTGGTGGGGGTATAGATATGTCAGGGATGGTGTGGTATGCATGATCTATTGACATGGTGGGGGGGGTATAGCATGTCAGGATGGTGGCATGCATGATCTATTGACATGGTGGGTATAGGGTATAGTATGTCAGGGATGGTGTGGCATGCATGATCCATTGACATGGTGGTGGGGGGGATATAGTATGTGGTGGGGATGGTGGGTATGCATGATCTATTGACATGGTGGTGGGGGTATAGTATGTTGGGGATGGTGTGGCATGCATGATCTATTGACATGGTGGTGGGGGGCATAGTATGTTGGGGATGGTGTGGTATGCATGATCTATTGACATGGTGGGGGGCATATAGCATTGACATTGGGGTCAGATGGTGTGGTATGCATGATCTATTGACATGGTGGGGGGTATAGTATGTTGGGGATGGTGTGGTATGCATGATCTATTGACATGGTGTGGGGGGTATAGTATGTTGGGGATGGTGTGGTATGCATGATCTATTGACATGGTATAGGGGGGTAATAGTATGTTGGGGATGGTGTGGTATGCATGATCTATTGACATGGTGGGGGGGGTATAGTATGTCAGGGGATGGTGTGGTATGCATGATCTATTGACATGGTGGGGGGTATAGTATGTTGGGGATGGTGTGGTATGCATGATCTATTGACATGGTGGGGGTGGGGGGTATAGTATGTCAGATGGTGTGGTATGCATGATCTATTGACATGGTGGGGGGTATAGTATGTCAGATGGTGTGGTATGCATGATCTATTGACATGGTGGGGGGGTATAGTATGTTGGGGATGGTGTGGTATGCATGATCTATTGACATGGTGGGGGGGTATAGTATGTTGGGATGGTGGGTATGCATGATCTATTGACATGACATGGTGGGGGGTATAGTATGTTGGGATGGTGTGGCATGCATGATCTATTGACATGGTGGTAGGGTATAGTATGTTGGGGATGGTGTGGCATGCATGATCTATTGACATGGTGGGGGGGGATGGTGGTATAGTATGTTGGGGATGGTTAGTGGTGTGGTATGCATGATCTATTGACATGGTGGGGGGGTATAGTATGTTGGGGATGGTGTGGCATGCATGATCTATTGACATGGTGGTGGGGGTATAGTATGTCAGGGATGGTGTGGTATGCATGATCTATTGACATGGTGGTAGGGTATAGTATGTTGGGGATGGTGTGGTATGCATGATCTATTGACATGGTGGTGGGGGGTATAGTATGTTGGGGATGGTGTGGTATGCATGATCTATTGACATGGTGGGGGGTATAGTATGTCAGATGGTGTGGTATGCATGATCTATTGACATGGTGGTGGGGGTATAGTATGTTGGGGATGGTGTGGTATGCATGATCTATTGACATGGTGGTGGGGGGCATAGTATGTCAGATGGTGTGGTATGCATGATCTATTGACATGGTGGGGGGGTATAGGTATGTTGGGGATGGTGTGGCATGCATGATCTATTGACATGGTGGTATAGTATAGTTGTCAGATGATATATGCATGGTCTATTGACATTGGGGATGGTGTGGTATGGTATGCATGATCTATTGACATGGTGGTATAGGGTGGTGTGGTATGCATGTCTATCGACATGGCGGGGGGGGTCAGGGATGGTATGCATGATCTATTGACATGGTGGTGGGGGGCATAGTATGTTGGGGATGGTGTGGTATGCATGATCTATTGACATGGTGGTGGGGTATAGTATGTTGGGGATGGTGTGGTATGCATGATCTATTGACATGGTGGTGTATCTGGGGATGGTGGGTATGCATGTCCATTGACATGTATAGCATGTTAGGATGGTGTGGTATGCATGATCTATTGACATGGTGGGGGGGTATAGTATGTGGCGGGATCTATTGATGGTGGGGGTATAGTATGTATGCATGATCTATTGACATTAGGTATAGGGGGGTATAGCATGACATTGTCAGGGATGGTGTGGTATGCATGATCTATTGACATGGTGGTGGGGGGTATAGTATGTTGGGGATGGTGTGGTATGCATGATCTATTGACATGGTGGGGGGGAAGTATAGTATGTTGGGGATGGTGTGGTATGCATGATCTATTGACATGGTGGGGGGGTATAGTATGTTGGGGATGGTGTGGTATGCATGATCTATTGACATGGTGGTGGGCATAGTATGTTGGGGATGGTGTGGTATGCATGATCTATTGACATGGTGGTGGGGGGTATAGTATGTTGGGATGGTGGTATGTATGCATGATCTATTGACATGGTGGGGGGGTATAGTATGTTGGGGATGGTGTGGTATGCATGATCTATTGACATGGTGGTGGGGGGTATAGTATGTTGGGGATGGTGTGGTATGCATGATCTATTGACATGGTGGTGGGGGGTATAGTATGTTGGGGATGGTGTGGTATGCATGATCTATTGACATGGTGGTGGGGGGTATAGTATGTTGGGGATGGTGTGGTATGCATGATCTATTGACATGGTGGGGGGTATGTTGGGGATGCATGATCTATTGGGGGGGTATAGTATGTTGACATGGTAGGGGGGCATGGTGTGGTATGCATGATCTATTGACATGGTGGGGGGTATAGTATGTTGGGGATGGTGTGGTATGCATGATCTATTGACATGGTGGTGGGGGGGGGTATAGTATGTTGGGGATGGTGTGGTATGCATGATCTATTGACATGGTGGTGGGGGGTATAGTATGTTGGGGATGGTGTGGTATGCATGATCTATTGACATGGTGGGGGGGGATATAGTATGTTGGGGATGGTGTGGTATGCATGATCTATTGACATGGTGGGGGGGGTATAGTATGTTGGGGATGGTGTGGTATGCATGATCTATTGACATGGTGGGGGGTATAGTATGTTGGGGATGGTGTGGTATGCATGATCTATTGACATGGTGGGGGGGATAGTATAGTATTGTTGGGGATGGTGTGGTATGCATGATCTATTGACATGGTGGGGGGGTATAGTATGTTGGGGATGGTGTGGTATGCATGATCTATTGACATGGTGGTGGGGGTATAGTATGTTGGGGATGGTGTGGTATGCATGATCTATTGACATGGTGGGGTATAGTATGTTGGGGATGGTGTGGTATGCATGATCTATTGACATGGTGGTGGGGGGGTATAGTATGTTGGGGATGGTGTGGTATGCATGGTCTATTGACATGGTGGTGGGGGTATAGTATGTTGGGGATGGTGTGGTATGCATGATCTATTGACATGGTGGTGGGGGTATAGTATGTTGGGGATGGTGTGGTATGCATGATCTATTGACATGGTGGGGGGTATAGTATGTTGGGATGGTGTGGTATGCATGATCTATTGACATGGT